>NC_081529.1:23725874-23850874 GCF_030273125.1 Centropristis striata | reverse complement strand
GTTTGTTTGAGGAAAATGTTAAAAGGAAAGTCAAAGTTTTATTTGGTTAAAAATATTTGGTTTTATGTGATTATGTGAGTTTAAGAAAAGCAAACTGTGAGCAACAAATTGCACAAAAAGACCTGATGTATCAAATATGATCCAAATTAAATTCATATATGAAAATTGATATTGAATTGAAAAAAATGTTAGCCGGTTCAACAAGCACTCCAGTTTAGAAAATTTTGAATTTTCTGGCAATTATTTCACGGTTCAGGCTTTATAGGGTTAAGGCACTTCCTGGTTGGCCTCCATGCTCAGACCAGGAGGCTGTCGCCTGCTACAGTAGCTCTGTATGTGAGTAATAATTTTAAGTTGCACCCTGACGTGGGCACCTTTTTTTTTCAGTGAGCTTGCTGATTTGGTGACGTGGTCAAGTTTCAACTGCTCTGTTTAATGCATTCCTATGAAAATGTGTCCACTATGATGCACTTCTTTCTATTTCTTCTTTATTTAGATGTGTGCGATTTGCTCACGTTTCTGTCATATGTGAGCTTTGTGTGTTTTGTCTTTTAAATATTATTTTAAATATAATAAACAGGTGCCGTTTCAGAACATTAACAACATGTTTAATCAGCATCATCACCTGTATAAAGCAGTGTTGCTAAAACGTTTAAAAACACACACTGTTATTTTGTTGGATATCAGACGAGCAGTGTTGCAAAAGTTTTCATTTGAAAACATGACAATCAGGTTCATGAGAATACTTTGAGGTATGACAACAGCTGGAACAAAGTATTTCATTGGACTGAAATATTTCTGACGGTGGAAATCTAATGAAATATATTTTTCCCCCATACAAATATTGCTCAGCATTCATAAGAACTCACAAAGTTATTCTTTTAAATATAGAGAATTAAAGTTTTTTATTGACTTTTATCATTTTTATCAGAAAAAAGAAAAAAAAGTATATTAACAGCTGCTTTCTCCATAAAAAATCAGAAGGACAAAAATTATTTTACAAATTTCCGTGCAAAATTTTTAGACATCCATCCATGCTAGGTTTGGCAGCTTTGAGGCTGCCATTAACCCTTAAGAACCCAGACCCAGTTATCCTTAAAGGATGTGTTTTTAAAAAATTGATGTTTTAAAAAAAAAATACTACCCCTAAATTTCAAAGATCTGTGATGTGACATGTACAATACAATGGGCGTTTATGGTATTTTGAAAAAACTAGACACATTCTCTGCTTACAGAAACACAAAATTGCCTTTTTACTTTGCATCTTTGCAATAATAAATAAAAACAAATAACCATTTGCACTTTTGTTTGCATCTCAATAACATATCATAATTTTGACTTTAATTTGTTCAGGAAATCTGGTCAGAACAAGTTAAATACAATACAGGACACCATGTTAACTGATTAGAATTGTTAAATGGGTTTAAACTTAGCCTCGTAACAAAAATATGCTTTTTGAAATTAGCTACTTTTTCACATTTCTGTTTCCAGTCACAGCCACATTTTGGAGAAGTCACTTCTTGTCACAGTCACATGACCACCACACCAGGGTGTTGAGTTTACATCACTTAGGGATTTAATGAGTTAATGTGAAGCATAAAGCAGAATATGGGAGATTCTAGAAGATGTAAAGTGTTTGTTACACAGGTGTCACCATAGGTTCTTATGGGTTAACATTGCATAAAGTGTCATGAATTTAAGTTTTTTTTTGTAAATAGGTAAAGAAAGGCAGAATATAAGCATTTGCTAAGTGTAGTGAGCTACTTACTCATAACTGCCAAACTAGATTTGGTCCGTTCTTGCTCCTCATGTCGTGATTCTGGTCACACAAACCACACTGCACCCAACTGCACAAACATTTAGAGGACAGCTCAAATGAACCACGTTGATGAGTGATAAAAGACGAGGAACAAAATGTTCAGAACGGCAGCTGATGCTCTCTCTGTTTCTCTCTCTCTTTCTTTCTGTCTGTCTGTTTCGATTGATGTTACGGCTCCGTGTTCACCTGGATCAGGGCAGAAGGTGCAGAGGCTGTTAGTCCTGACACTTGGTTGGAGGCACAGGGAAAGGTCATGAGACGTAATAATAACAACAGGGGACATTCTGAATAATGATAGTGGACATTTATTATACAGGAGCACAAACAAACCCCTGCAGGGTCCGTACAGGGTCGGCCAGATATGACACTGGGCCAGATTTCAGAAATAGCCACATTTACACCAGGCCATAATTGTCCCCCTCCTGTCGCTTTACTACCTTAGAAATTCAACGTAATAGCCAAGCTGAGCAGGAGCATCCAGCAGAAATGAGGCATTATTAATAAGCAATTTTACTTTCAGCAGCTTCGGAGCATCCTCAGATATTCCTCCATAATCAAATCAGGCGAGGCGAGTCCAAATAGAGCCTCCACACAATAACTTTAATCATAAGTAATGTCAAAGCAAGAGCTGAGGGGGAAAAAAAGGAAAAGGAAATATTCATCCCCTTGTTTGCTTCTCTTGAGAGAAACTCAGAGCCAGACATTGGCATTAAGGCAGTGACAGAAAGAGATAGGAGAGAGACAGAAAGAGGAAGTGAGCCAGAAGATTACACAGACAGTGAAAGACAGGGGAGAGTCTGAAGGTCTGAAGGTAAGAAAGGAGGCAGGGAAATGATTGAGAGAGGCCGATCGAGCCCAAAAAAAGATGAAATGAAAGGATTAAAAGAAGTGAGAAAGAAGATGGAACTGTTCAGTGACGCTCCTCCACACGGGAAGGTTTCATCAGCTTGAGAGGACTCACCGTACTCTGAGTCACAGCAGATGGGAAGCACTGTTAGTGTTAATAGAGGTGTAGCAGCCAGAGCTGGGGGTGAAACTCAGTGGCTTCAACTGACTGAAGACAGGAGTGTATCTGTGGTGGTGTTCACACTGCAGAAATAAATTATTTGTATCTCAAAAATGTCTAGAACCCTTCTGAATCCTGTCGTCTTGTTTGAAAAGTGTGTTTTCTTCTTGTTATTGTAGAAAGAAACTGTGAAAACAGGCATTATATAATATATATTGTTTGTAATTGTATATTTCTTATTGTTTAAAGTGTTCATATTTTTTTATATTTCTTGTTTAAATTGTTAATACTATTGCTTGTTTCTATTTATTGTTGATTGATGCTTCTTTATATTTTTCCTATACACTTCTTGCAGCTGAAACAATGGAAATTTGTGTGGGACTAACAAAGGAATATCTTATCTTATTATCATTAGAATTTTAACTTTCAGAACAGATCATAGGTTATGAACGTTTCTGTAACCAAAATTAAGCTTAAAAATTATTATATTTCTGTCAAAATAATTTTTATTCTACATGTACACTACTGGTCAAAAGTTTTAGAACACACCAACTTTTCCAGAATTGAATTGAAAATGATGCAGTTTAATGTCTCAGTGTACTCTGAAATTAATGCACATTTGCAACATTTAAAATTCTTTATTGAGCATGATAGTGTTTTGAAAGTAAAAATCACATTTTATGTTGGACTAAAGGACTAAAAAAAGACACAAAATGACAAAAAAGACACCAAAAGACACAAAATGACAAAAAAAGACACAAAATGACCAAAAAAAGACACAAAATGACTTACAAAGACATGAAAAGAATTCAAAAATGGACAAAATAGCCCAAGACTCCATAGAGTTAAGTTGTTAACCCATTTCTTGTTCCCTGAAAAAGGCCTACTTGTATAATTCTGAAATGTACATTATTTTCCAGTTTTGGTTAAGCTTACCTTTTTTTATTTACCTCTGGCAGTTCACCATTTACCTTTGTACCCTTTCAAGCTGTTCATTTGACTTGAACTGCTTGATTTTCAATAAAAAACTGGAAAAATTGGGGTGTTCTAAAACTTTTGACCGGTAGTGTATATATAAAAATTCCATTTTACTACAATCACAAATGTTTTTTTCTTTTTTAATGATGCATGTCATTGTAACTGTGTTAGTCTGCACAAAAGACACCCCGGGATCATCAGGTATGACCTTGTCAAGAAAGCAGCTATTGTCCAGCTGGTGTCAAACAAAACCAATTTTATATCCACAAATCACACGGATGCACCAGCAGAGTTGGCCTTTAAAGTAAAAACTTCGGCCAAAAAGAGAAAATGCTGCCATTGTTTATCCACTGTTATGTCAAAACATTACTCAGCAAGTGCAGCTCTGTGTAAGAATGTAGTTGAATTCTACTCCAAAAAAGGCCCAGAAAATGGTCGCTGATTTCAACAGCCGTCAGCAGTGTAACCCAAGTATTCTGAACGCTAACGCACTTTACATGGTAACAACTCACCATGTGTTTATACTCTAAAGCACAAGTTTACATGATGCAAAGCAGCGACAGCTCTGCTCAAACTGTGACTTATAATGCAAACCACTTACATACAGTACTACTAAACTTTCAAACAAAGAAGAAACAAGAGCTTTTCATATTTGTCTATGTGAAGATTCAGACAAGCGTGCAGGAAAAAAGCAGTTAGAGAAATCTTTACCTGTTTGAAGCAGTAACAGTGCTGCTATGCTAACCAGGCTCATGGTTAATAGATGTGAAGGTGTGAAAACTTTCCTGGGTAAATGTAACCTGTCTAGTGTGTGTGTGTGTGTGTATGTGTGTGTGTGTGTGGGGTCATGGGTGCAGATGGGATTTTTGAACTGGGGGGGACGAAGCTGTCAGCAAATGATTTCAACTCTGAGTTATTTTTCCACTCCATGCCTTAACCCAAATATGTTTTACATTTACAAACATTTTTAAATGAACTGTAGTGTAAACAACAACCAACATATTTACATAAATAAAAAGAAGTTTGTACATGAAATTCCCAGTGCAGCCAAACAAATTTACTGACTTGAAGCTGACTCAATGAAGGACCCAAAAACTTGAGGACTAGTGTTTCCCACAGGATTTTCCGAGACTACGATGGGGGGACCCAAACAAAGCAGGGGAGTCCGGGGGCATGCATCCCTGGATAACTTTTTGTCCTAAAAGCCTAAATTTAGCGCCTCTTGCACATTCTAATGCCACTATTCCATCTTAATCATTGCATATTTTTTTATGATTTATTGTAAAGGAGAATAAGGGTTCTTCTGTTTTATTTAAGGCTCTTATTTTGACAGTCTTCTTGTAAATTCTGTGGGGGACTTACACATCCACCTGCTCTTATTTGGAAAGCTACATGTGTTTGCTTTTTTTTGAAGGTGGTTCTAGCACGTTATTCCCGTAGCGCCTTATGGTGTGTTCAATTTACACTGAATATTTTCACTATGAATCTGGGGGGGACGTCCTTTGTGCCATCTGCGCGCATGTCTGTGTGGTGACTAACCTCCAGGCCACTGTCCTTGCTCACAGCTCTCTGGGACTGAGCGACTCCACAACACCAGTTCAAGTGCAGTTCCACAGATCAGGTCAGCCAGCTTGCTTCTTGTTGTGGAAGCACAGTTTAGAAAGTATATTAACAGCCGCTTTCTCAGTCTTTCGTCTCCAAAATGTCTTGCCTACAGCGCTCCCTCATGGCTGCATCAATAAGCTTCTGTCATAACAGTTCAGATAGAAGACAAAGCAAATTTTAGACACGTTGCAATTGCATTTAAGCATGCTAATTTGCCGACAAAGACGCTTGATAGTCATTACATTTGCTGTTTTAAGGAAAAAAAAAACACATTTTCTCATGTAGTACAAATTTGCCATTTCTGCCTAGTGTATTTAAATATTTGTGCATACTGAGGTCCCTAAACAGGATTTGAATCACATAAACTGGGTATCACTGGAAAGCTGAGACTCTTGTGCATTCAATGAGGCCAGTTTTCTTCATGTGGGATGATGTTTGTCATCAGTAGTAGCCAGTTCATTGCAGTGAGGGCATCTCTTGAGTCTCGACCCCAGTGTATAAAATGAGCTGCTGTGACCTCTAGGATAATCACAGCGTCATGAAACTTTACAACCACAAACTAGATACCTAAAGCATTCAGGGGATGTGCAACTTTCCTAGGTATAATGACAATAAGAGGGTTTCTCAGCAGTTTGAAGAACAGAAGTGCTTGTCATCCAATCACTGAAAATACAGAAATCTCCAAAATTACCAAAATCTTTTAACCCAAATCACAGCATGGATTCTTCTATGTTATTCCAAAGATCTTGGCATATTGAGGTTATATTCTGGAGGGTTTTCTGGCCATTTTTATCCATTCTTGATATGAATAAAATTGCATTATTGAGCACCAAATGTGTGTAGCAAATGGTATCTACCCAAAAATTGCTGCAACAACTTATGGGACATAGTTGAACATGGAAATTGACTTTAGAAAGCCTCTACTAATGTTATAACCCTTTATACACCCTAATAGGTTTCAATTTAAAAAAGTTATTCATTAAGCTGCATGCATGTAAAGTGGAGACTTGTGGGAACACAGAGAGACTATTTTCATTGAGATAGCATGACATCAGCGGTCACATGACCACTTTGAAAACCGCCAAGATAGCCTAACTTTGCAGAGTTTTTTCAGCAACTTCTTGACATGGTATAATGACATGGGTTAGAGTTGGTCCAGGGATTCCTTAGATCTTCTAATTTCATATAACATCAGATTATTAAGTATACTCCTAAATTTGAGCCTGCGACGCCCTCCGGAAGAAAAAAATGGCGGGTTCGCCGGCAGGACCTCTGAATGGTGACTGGGATACAAATGACGCCAGGCAGAAATTTGTTTCACTTTCAGGGATGAACACAGCTTCAAAATGACTAAACGTATTAAGCTCACTGGAGCCAGCACAGAAAAAGATCCCAAATTCATGACTCAGGATAATGCTTAAAGTTTATAAGTCTTTTTCTTGTCGTTCCAGTTATAGGTGATGAAAACAAGGCAGACAGTTAAAAAACAAAACATGGCAAAACCAGGGCCCATAGAAACAAAACTGGTCAAACACTAGTAGATAAAAACCAGTGATGCAATGTAACTAAGTGCATTCTGTGTACTAAGTTACACTTTGTACTTTGTTTGGGTCCCCCCATCGTAGTCCCGGAAAATCCTGTGGGAAACACTGGTCCTCAAGACTTGACAGACTGTGCAGACAAGAAATAACCCAGCAGTATGTTCAGGGTGATAAAGGAGGAGAGATGTTTTTGGGTCCTACATTGAGTCAGCTTCAAGTCAGTAAATTTGTTTGGCTGCACTGGGAATTTCATGTACAAACTTCTTTTTATTTATGTAAATATGTTGGTTGTTGTTTACACCAGTGGTTCTCAACCTTTTTGAGTCGCGACCCCCAATTTAACATGCATGTTGTCCGCGACCCCCGCTCACTGAACACAATCTCACACGCACAGTTGAGACCACCCAAAAAAGAAAGAAAATGACCAAAAAATGATCAAAAAAGGGCACAAAATAACCAGAAAAGACAAAAAATGACCCAAAAAAGAAACAAAATGACCCAAAAAAGTAAACAAAATGACCAAAAAAGAAACAAAATGACCAAAAAAAAGTAAACAAAATGACCAAAAAAGTAAACAAAATGACCAAAAAAGGAAACAAAATGATCAAGAGACACAAAATGACCCAAAAAAGACACAAAATTACCAAAAAAAGGAAACAAAATGACCAAAAAAGACACAAATTGACCACAAAATGACCAAAAAGATGACAATAAATGACCAAAAAGACTAAAACACATTAACACATGAACACTTTAACACAGTGGAGACAGAGCTGACTTCTAAAATGATTTGGCGACCCCCAGAAATCATCTCGCGACCCCAATTGGGGTCCCGACCCCAAGGTTGAGAATAGCTGGTTTACACTACAGTTCATATAAAAATGTTTGACTAAAACATATTGGTATTTGGTTCAGGCATGGAGTGGAAAAATAACTAATTGAGTTGAAATCATTTGCTGACAGCTTCGTCCCACCCAGTTCAAAAATCCCATCTGCACCCCTGAATATAATAAATCTAAAATGTTTAGAAACCGTCACATTGATTAGTACAATAGTGACCGCAGCATGGAGATCAAAAAAGCTCAAATGTACATTTACTGTTGACTGAGGTGCTTAATTAGCTTTTCAGCTAAAGAATGAATCCTACAGCAGATTCGCTCATTGTTAACTCTGGTGTAAATATGAATTCTTCTGAAATAACAGGGAACTGTTTGGCTCTGTGATGCTCGGCTTATGCTACATGACATCCACAAAGCTTTCAGCTCACACCAAGACTGCCCGAGCTAACTTGCTTTGCTGACAGATTTCCCCATTAAGTAAATCAGTGATCTTTTTCTTTTGTATAAATAAAACCAAATCAGTCAAACCAATTAGTGTTGGTTTCCTTGATTTCATTCCTTGTTGCAAAAAACTTAATTTCTCTTCCTCTGCTTTTTTGTAGCTGTGTGTGATTAAATAAAACTGTCTGGTTTGCTCTCCCTCCAGCAGTGCCAGTACGTGATATTTATGTTGCGTCTGTGTTTTCAGCATCACTTTGGCATTCCTCTGTGCACAGCACTGACTGTTTATGGATGGAGGATGGTGCATTATGCATGGGCACCATTAAAACTCGCCATTAAAGCAGCCTCGTTCAGAAACTCCCTGCGATCTCTTCGGGCTTGAATAGTATTACACATACAGGAAAACGTTTCTATCATGCAGAACTATGTGATGAAGCATTCACACGTGCTGGTGAATCATGTCATCTGCAGATATTTAAAGGGCAGAGACTGTTTTGTAAAGACCTTTTATTGAGGTATGTGGCCAATCAATGTCTGTGAACTACATCCAAACACATACTTAACACCTTGAATCCTCAAAAAGGTGGGAACATGTGATGCTACATAAAACTAGGCACATTGCAAGACGACAAAGTGTTTACATGGGTACAAACTCAAAAATCCAGTTCTGCTCGGACTACTCTGACACCAGATTTGCCGTATTGTTTACGCTGCTCCATCTCTAGTATTTTGTGACGCACAAAAGAAGCCAGCTTCCAAGAGCTCCATTGTGAATTATTATGCGCTTAAATTTGTCTCATTAATACCTGTAAAAGCACAGAGGGTGATCTACAAATAGTCCTTGATTTGCACACGTGTTTTGCTATCCACAAATACAAATTTCTAATTTGTAACTTGTATTTTGGTTTTAACAAATATGTGTGTATTTGTAAATATATTGTGTATTTGTAAATACACAATTTTCTGTTTGTAAAAACTAAAAAGCCATCTGTAAAACTGAAAATTCTGTTTGTGAAGTGTGACTTTCCTCAAAGACCCATTTTTGAAACGTTCTTGACGAGATCCACAGATTCACAAACACGAATTTAGGATTTGCAACGTGTGTTGGTTTTTACAAATACATTTGTATTCGTTAAAAAACAAAAAGGCATTTGTAAAACTGGAAAATCTGCTGGTGAAGTGTGATATAGCATTTGTGGAACGCCAATCACACACGCATCTCTTTCCTCAATTACATATTTTTGAGACATTCTTGTCGAGATCCACACACATCCACAAACAAACAGCTCATGATTCACAAATGGCCCGCACGTTTAATTACCCTGCACGGCCAGCGCACCAGAGCCGAGAGGAAAGAGACATTTTGAGCATAGCTCAAGTAAGCTGTGCATGTAGACGTACTGACTGAGTTATGACAACATGGCCTGCTCCAAAAGACAGTTCAGACAGAGACGCCGGCGACCTTTTTCAATTAATTTCAGTTGGGCTGGTGCGTTTCCGTGCCGGCAGAATTTTCAGTTTTACAGATGGCTTTTTTGTTTTTACAAATGGAAAATTGTGTATTTACAAATACACAATATATTTACAATTACACACATATTTGTTAAAACCAAAGTACAAGTTACAAATTAGAAATTTGTATTTGTGGATAGCAAAACACGTGCAAATCAAGGACTATTTGTAGATCACACACACTGCAAAAAAAGAAAAGTTGGGTGAAATCAAAATTTCAAGGCAACAAACTTCGATAAAATCTTAAGTTGGACAATTAAACTAAATATTTTAAGTTTTGTTTTTGAGTTTGCTCAACTCTGAATTCAGCATTTTGTCAACTCAACTGTAAGTTGTACTAACTTATAATTTACATTGTAATAACTTTTAATCCTTACTTCTGCTATTAAATGTCAGCTAATGTTGCGACCATAATTTTGAGTTAGCATTGATACGCTAATGGCTACTCTTGTAGCTGTAACAAGCAGCGCCGCTAGCATCAGTTAGCCGCTAGCTTTCACTGGTGACCGAATTTCACCGCTTTCCTGCATTTCACAACAAAGAAATAAGAGTTAGCAGAACTATTGTCCCTTGTTGTGAACCCCAACTTAAACATATAAGTAACAACAACTCACCAACTTGTTTTTGAGCAGACAACTGGCTTCCTTTGTTGTGCTAACTTACATTATTGCCCTAAATATCAATAATTTATATTTCCAAGTTAAACCAACTAAATTCACTGTTTTAGGCCAAAAAATACAAGTTGGCTTTTTTGCAGTGCAGGTATTAATGAGACAAATTTAAGCCCATAAATTATAGTTGATCACTATGAAGGAAATACCTCAACAAAAAGGACAACTTATCCCGATGACACAAAATAAAGTGATAATTCTCGCTTTTACAAGAAGACAAGCTTATTTCTCTCCTAAAAATTGAAATGTTGGCTAAAGAATGACCACATTAGCTGAATCTGTGCACTCTGAAAGAAGACTTACAAGTTAAATTATTTCATCATTTGCCATTGCCATCGATCCACTCTTGCATTCTGTGCTTAAAACCTACAGATTTTCCCATGAGCGTGTATCCTCTCTCTAGAACAAGGTGTCCTTCGAAAGAAATGCGTCAAATGTGTTACACAAGACATTGATGAAACAGAGGAAGTTTAAAGCATCAAAGTACAGTGCAAGAGAGAAAGAAAGAAAGAAAGAAACACTTTCACTTTATGCCATAGCTGAACAGCCGCATCAATAAAGAGAGGCCAAGCAGAGAGCAGAAGATGGAGATGACAGGCTGACATTTGATCAATGATGACTGGTGCACCCATGGCCACAACACTACCTGCATGCACACACTGACTCATAATGGCTCAACAATGATGTCACTCCTCTAAGTGCACCTCCTCCTTCCTCGGTTCTCCTGCGTTCCTCCTCCAAGCTGTCAGGGAAACTTAGACTACTTGTCACGGTCGGAAATATCCCCATTGTGTTGTTTTTTCTGGCACGCTTGCTGCCCGAGGTTTTATTCACCACTGTTCCAGCTCCAGTGAAGTCATGTCATAATGCTGTGCAACATTTGCAACACTCCCTGCAGCTCCTCAGTGGGTCTCTGCACGTACAAACTCTTTCATGCCCGTCAAGCTCCTTTTTGTAAAAACAGAAACACAGCAACAGCCACTGCTACACTTGGAAGGTCTTGCTCGGTGCTCACAAACCAAACAAGGGACGACAACCAACCCTTCCTGTTTTTCTTAGAGAGAAGTTTCATCTCTCCTCTTTTTGATTCCTCCTGCATCATCTTTGTTTAAAACAGTAAGACTCACAGACAATCACAGCAACATACTTTGCACAAAAATGGATAATTGAAAAGAAAAAGGCTAGAGAAATGTTCAAGAAATTCATGGAAGTTTATGTCTTGTAGATGGTTGAAAGGCTTATTTTGCAACATTTGTTGATCTGACCTTTCAGCGGAGCACAGTGCTGATTTATGCTCTATATCAATACGCTGACGCATTTCTTTGCACCATTCTTTCATTGTTATTTTACGTGAAAGAAGTCAGTGAAAAAAAAAGTTTCCAAAAAGATCCACAGAGGCTTTCAATTGTCCTTTGAGAATCCTCTCATTTCTGCACCCTCGACTCAGCTAGTGCAGCTTTAACTCAGCCTGACACTGAGGATTTTCGGATCGTGATTACTCCTTTCATCTGATTCTCCTCTCCGTCTGAATGGCAGCAGTTTTCTCTGGCTGGCAGTGGTTGTCCTTGGCAAGTGCTTAATGTTGTGTACCAGTCTACAAGAAGCTGATATCAGTCCCTGGGCCAGGGACCCTGACATGAGTAGATAGGGATGAGACATACGGAGTGGGTAGAAAGAAGAAAGGACAGTGACAGAAGCATCATGTTCCCATGACAGGACTCAGCCTCCTCCCACGTTGGCAGACATCTTTTTGATGGGGAAAAACAAAATGTGAACCAGCATCTGGCAAGCATATTTAAAGCATTTCATTTATTTATTTTTTTTACTTGTGCACCCTTTTGTCTAACTAAACACTGATTTCTGTACTGGAAAGATAGAACTAGACTGCTTAGAAACAGTTCATTTTCTTAGAGAAGGACTACTGCATAACTGTACACTCTATTAAAGACAGTAAATCAATCAAACTGGAAACCACGTGCTCATGAGCGGCTGCGGTTCCAGCTCTTTGCACAAGTGTGTGTTTTTCATCCTGTGTTTGGTTTAAGTCAGTCAGGACCGGTTGGAGAGTCTGCGTCTGTTTCTCAGGGGCAGGGGGAAGGAGGGGTGGCGGGGACAGTCTGAAGATGGGTTTCTCCCAGAGGGCAAGTGGAAAGATGTTGATGTGCGCCTCAGATCTCCTCTATGGATTCAGCCGGGACCAGCCCTCTCTTCTTCCCGCTGCTCAGCTTCAGAAACTCCTCGCCGTCATCCCGCTTTCCCACACAGATCTAAAGAGGAGGAGACAGAAAGTGAGTCGCTCTACTTTCTATAAAGAAAGCCAGATATACCTTTCAAAAACTACCTCTAAATTTCAGGATTTTTACATCCTCAATAACAGAGGTGGGTATTGGGAATCTGTTTTGGCATACAGTTATGTGACTATCAATCTTTTTCTTAATGTGTGTGAGTGAACAGTGCCAACAGAATGAATGAACAGGCTGGCAGATAGCGCCACTTGTATAACTTTATTTATGTTGAGCAAGGTTAATTTGTCAGTATTCATTTTAGGTGAAGGTTATTTTTAATAGTATATTTTTTACTATACTTGTAATATTTTGTATTAAAAAATATAATTTAATAACACAACCCCTAATTTTAACTTGTGGAGCATAAACAAGCAGCAATCTCCCGAGCTAAAAAAAAGAAAAGAAAAAAGATCCAACGTGGAAGACAAAAACTGCAGTTCCTCAAACGTCCACTTGAGGCTGGCTCCAAAATTCCACATAGACCCCATGGTAAAATGCACAAGTTAACAGCAAAAATAAATATGTTTACAAGCTGGTACAAAAACAGTTTTAGTCTCGAATATAATAATAATAATAATAATAATAATAATAATAATAATAATTTATAGAGCCCTTTCCAAAACACGTTACATTGTGCTTTACAAAGTCAAGTGTATATGTAATGTTATTGTAGTAATACCAAGGCTATTGAATAAGAAAATGACAATATTCTGTGCAATTAAAAGACAGTTCAAGGAAATTTAAGGATTAAGACAAAGTCAAGTCAAAGTTTATTTATAGCGCACATTTAAAAACAACCTCAGTTGACCAAAAGTGCTGTACAGTTATTAAAATAGAATAAATCATACACAACTGGGTATAAATAAAAAGAATAAAAAGAATAAAATACTAAAAACAGTAAAAACAATAGAATAAAATAGTAATAAAAACACAATCCAAAACAGAGTTAGAGATACAAAAGACAAATAAAAGGGTAAAAAAGTAAAAAAGAAAGCCAAGGATTCTTTCTGCCTTTCCTGATTAAGGTAAAATCGGGAAAGGCTCTCCGATAAAAGTATGTTTTAAGAAGAGACCCCCTCGGGGCCCTGACTCCAAACGCATCCAACGCTTATTTTCCAGCTGGGCCTCTGGAACATTCAGGAGACCTCTGCCCGAGGATCTCAAAGTAAGCACTGGTGTGTAAGGTGTTATTACTCTCTAGCTAATTGACAGCTGTATGGGGGTGAATCTTTATTTAACTCATGTCATGCATAATTAGGGCTGTCATCGATTTCAGGGACAGGTGGATGTCATCACAGGTGTATACTGTCCTACAAAGCCTAACTACAGTAACTACACAAAGGGTGAAACTGAGAAAAACTGCTTTAAAGTTTTTTAATGTTTTTTTATTGGCCAGCCAAATGGGTTATAGGTAGGTCAGTGATATGACACTTATTTCTACATGTATTGATGATGTCATTTTTATGCTCAAAAATCATGATCATTTATTTGACCTTTGACCCCAAAAATGTAGTTACTGCACTCTGGTTTTGCTGTAGAAGCTTCTAATAATAATGCAGAAACAGAGTGTAGTGACTACAATGTTGTTGTCTTCTTTCAGCTTTTATATTTTGTTATCAGTGAATACACATTTTCAAATTGATTTTGTTATAAGTGTATTCAAAAGTGTTTAACAACTCTGTCTTCACTTTTCAACACAACGAAGAAATACAAGGCTATACTGTATCACAGTCAAATCAGACCACTGTAAGTGAACTTACTGCAGTCTGATTCTAGCCTGGCTAACACCAGACTATATCACAAATGATGATAGTCTGGACACCAGCAATGAATTTCTCTATAGAGGAGGCGTGGTTTACGATCCTCCGGAGCCGTTTATTGGGCGCTACAAATGTCTATCAAAAGCGTCTGTAGGTAGCTCTTAGCCAATCAGATCAGTTATACCAGATGGCGTATGTAGAGAGACAGAAATTGATGTTTACATAGCCAGACTAGCCCATCTCTACTTTGAGACTAAAATGCTCAATTCTGCTTCTGCAACGTTTTTCTGCAGCATGTTCTGGCTCTGGCTGCTCACAGTCTACCGGCAGTGTTAGTGTGTGTGTGTGTGTGTGTGTGTGTCTGTGTCCGTGTGTGTCTGTGAGAGAGTGTTGCTTGCTGCTTTGCTTCTCCAGTTCTCGCTTTCTGCAAGATTATTTATTTTTACGCCTTATTCCCCCTCATGTCATTCAGCCACACACATCCACTGATTTTATGGGTAATAGACGAGCTGCTGGGGGTCTCTGGGGGCTCCGCTGTCCCCGGCTCGTAGCCAGATCACCGTGGTTACAGCAGTGAGCGGTAGCGGGGCTAGTTGGTAGATTAGGCTTTTGCCGAGTCCTGTTGGAAGCAAAGCTAAAACATCCTTTTTGGTGGTGAAACAGGAGTGTAAAGTCAAACGTTGTTCTTTTAAAATAAACTGGCTCTAAACTATTTAAAACACTGTCTACAGCTAGATCGAAAGAGAGTTTCACGTCTGCTGCAGCCATGTTGGATCCGTAAGAAAACTACAAAACTACAAGCTTTCATCTGTCAAGTAGTACGCGTCATTGTCTCCCCGCTCTGTGATTGGATCCCTAAAACAGGGCTAAGAAACGAACTTAGTTGCCAGACTGCCTGCAGGTTTGAAATGAAATCGAGCGTGCAAGGCAGTATGGGTATACCCAGGCTAGTCTGATTCGGTTTTGAGTTGGATATGGTAGTTACTGCAATTTGTATGTCATTATTTCTCTGAAATAAAGCAAAATTGAAATCTTAAACTTTGTCACAAGATAAAACAGACATTATAGAGTTAATTTTTAGTTATAACTCAATTTCGACCAAAAATGTAGTTACTGCAGTTAGGCTTTGTAGGGCAGTATAGATTTGATAACACAAACCCTTATCTAAACTTGTGAAGCATAAGCAAGCAGCAATATCCGGTGCTAAAAACAAACAAACATGAAGGTGCCAAAAGCTTCTGTTCCTCAAATGGCTACTTGAGGCTGGCTCCAAAAGTGAGTAAATCCCCATCGACCTACATGTGAAAATGCCCATCTTTACAGCAGAAAAAAACACAGGTTTACAGGCTGGTACAAAAACAGTTTTAGTCATGACTGAATGGGGCGGAATCTTATTTACGTCATGCAAAATTAAAGTTACTTTGAGGGACAGGTGTCATGTTCCAGAATTTAGAACAATTATGTTTGTACGAGTGGCTCTTGCATGACATCCAGTGTACAGACTCAGTAAACCTAAGTGATGATTGAGAGGGGTTATTTTTTAGATACTTAACATAGGGGTGTGACGAAGTCTGTATCTGATAAGAATCGGATGTTATTCCTTTAAAACAACTGTGTATTTTGTGGGTCTGTAAGAAAATAAAGGAAATAATGAGCCTCAAAGTCGACACAGAGTCAGAGATAATTTTGGTGCCAATCCTTTGATCACGCTCTGAACAGCATGTTCCCCGTCTCTCACACAGTGTGTGCTGGGATAGACTCCAGTCCCCTGCAACTCTGGATAAAGTGGGTACCACAAATAGATCACCAGCTGACTCAGTAGAGCTCTTTAATGAGTTTCAACATAAATTAGAGGGAAGAAGAAGAACAGCATTAAACTGTATAATAATATCTGCGTACCTGGGATTCCTTCACGGCCATGTGTCCTCTCTCTCGGTTCCCGGGAAGACCCTGGATGACCCGCCACACTCTCTCTCCCGGCCTGATCCTCTGCACGAAGTTGGCAGGAAAGAAGCCGACTTTGTCGCCACTTTTTCCCTGAATATCACAGAAAAACAGCACAATCAGTCAGCATTCGAAAGGTGTCATTATGACCATTACATAATGTTAATAAAGCACTGAATACGTTTTACTGCTGGTTTTATAACTGCCACTGATTCACTGAGTCTGTCCTTATGTGCCATTTTTCATTGTTTGGCTGATAATGAGCCAGATGAATGTCTCTTTTGACTGAGACAGAAGTCCAGACTGGCTGAACGGTTTTGAACTTATTGATGTTTCGGAGTAGTCATCAGTTTCTCCATTCTGAATACTAATGGCAAATTAAAAACAAAGTGAGACAGCAACACGTTTCTGTCTGTGCAGTGACGAATCACAGAACACTAAAATTACACACATTATAAAGGTAACACTTGTTTTTAAATACAGAAGATTTGCTTCACACTAGCAAATGACTTATTACTTCTGCCAAAGAGACATTTTTGTTTTTGTTTTTCAGTCAGATTATAGAAAACTCCTGGCCTGATTTTTATGAATCTTAGTGGGAGAGTGCAGCATGTGCCAGGGAGGGATCTATTCAATTTTGGAGTGCAAACGCTTCCATTTATGCTGCATTAATGTGGCGTTGTAAAATTGTAAAAATGAGTTCCCAACTGGGAAAATTCATGTGAACACTCGCTCAAGTCAGAACCAAAATGTGGAAAGTCAGCAAAAATTTGGGTGCATATTTCATGACTCACCAGACCGTTTCATTTGCTAATATTGCCTCACAAATACTGGAAAAGCAATCAATGTGTTGCTTAAAGGCTCTGAGCAATAAAATGCAACATTCTCTGTAGTGTCCATGTTTGTTTCCACATTATAATAAAAGCTCATGAACACTTTCCCAACTTGGGAAAGAGGACCATGCAAGGTCCTCATGAATCCACCATTGGTCTTCGTGAATGGTCCGAGTGCCATTCTGGGTGCTCCAAATTATTAATTTTTTTTCTACCTCGGCTGGAATTTCCGCTACATGACTCCCACTCGAGCTTGATTGACATTCGGAGTCCGGACTGAGAATGTCTGCACATGCCATTTGCCTCTGACAAGCAAACAACGAGATGGCTGTGCCATAATCACAATCAGATTTATTGGCCAAGTATGCGTACACAAACATGGAATTTGACTCTGGTTAACATGATCTCAATGTAGAGTGGTGTGCATTATTTACAACAAGTATGTACCAGACGGCAACCTCCTGGTCTGAGCATGGAGGCAAACCAGGAAGTGTCTTAAGCTGCATTCTACCGGAAATTCCAGCAGGGGGCGCTAAGTTTGGCTGCAGAAAGATTTCTGTCCATTCATTTCAATGCAAAATGAGAAAACTTCTCACTTGATTTATTACCTCAGAATTTTTTTTCAGGACAACACTATGGTCTCAATCGCTAGTAAAAAATCTTCTTCAAGACAATTTGATGTTAATAGTGTAAATAATGGCTCCATTTAGAAGAAAATAGAAGATAAAGAATCGTATGATTTGGGGCGGGGCTACCTTTGATTGACAGGTCACTAACAAGGCGAGCCGTCATCAGGAGAGAAGCAGACCAATGCGTATCCACGGCAACGTGTCAATAAAGTTATATATAACCATTAAGATATAAAAAAGGAAGTTTACAGGTTTGGTCTCATAACTTTGACCCTTTTACTGTATTTTCACTTAATGACAGTTTATTTGAACGTTTTGTTCAGTAAAAATGTCTTGTTCAGCGTTTGGTTGGACTAACAGACACTCCAAGGAGTCGCTGCTCAGTTTTCTGAGGTAAGAAAGATAAATTTTGTTTTTACTTTTTTCTAGCCAAAATGAACATCCTAGTTAATGCTCCAATTAATGCTAACATGAATTAGCAGCAGCTTCTCTCAGTCAGGTTGAGGTGTAGAGAGGCTGTAGTCAGTGATCAGATCCCTCTCCTCCTCCACAGTCCAGATATGGTCTGCTCCCCGTATCAGAAACAAGATGGCGACGAGTGTAACGATGAACTGGATGCTTCCAACGGGCAGTCCACAAACCAGTGGGTGACATCACGGTCACCTCGTCCATTATATATTACAAGTCTATGGTATGTACATTAAAAAACAGAGTGCAAAGATGCATGGAGGTCAGGGGTTACGCGTAGAGGTTCCTGACACTCTGACTGGGGGAAGAAACGGTCTCTGTGTCTGGTTGTTTTGGCAGACAGTGCTCTGTAACAGTGTTTGGTTGCAGATCCGACCCGCACAGGAAGCAGCTAGCATCGCTAGCGCTCTGCACTGCGTACTACCAAGGCTGGGCTTCAGTTGGCTATCAGAGCTCATACAGAGGTTACAGCTGATCAGCAGATCATGAAGGAAGGGAGAGCTTAAAAAAAAACAGGGAGCTTTTGGCATGAGCAACAGGGCTAACAGTTGTAATGGGGGTTAGTTAGCTCCATGGTTAGCTCACAATCACTGGGGTGAACTGGCTGTGCTGATCATCCCAAACGAGATGGTTATGTTACCTCTCCGCAGAGTGACTAGACAGCCAGCTGGACATGAACACAACCCTGTTCTCATTTCCAGAAATAAGAAAACAACACCAAAATGCAATAACATGCACACGCGGCCAGAGCAGCTACTAAAACCAAGAATAGAAGTAGTGTGACTTTATTCTCTGCTCAAACCGCCATTATTCCACATAATCATCTAGCATTTATTTGTTTACTGTTACTGTTGTGTACAGCAGCTTTACAGAAACAACAACTTATGGTGCTTTGCTTGCCGGTGGAAACAGATGATGTTTGTGTAAACCTCATTATGCAGCAATATTTCACAGTTTATACTCTTCTGCCTCAGGTGTTGAGGTGTTTATTGAAGTGATTCACAAACCATACATTAGTGATGAACAGATGATTCACAAATTATACATAATTTAAAGCTTCTTCGGAGCGGCAGGGCTGATTTAAAGTACTTAACGACTGCTGATTCACGTCAGACTACATAAGTGCTGGTAAATACTGGTCCAAAGAAGGACACGCAGACCTTGCACTTTACTTCAGCCTGTGTGCTTGTTCCTTTGTCTGTGATGGAAAACCAAAATACACACAGATGCACATTTCCATCGGGAGTGTGTGATTCTCATTATAAACTCAATAAAGACCTTTTGAGGCTGCAGAACTACTCAAGTTCATTACATTAAACTCTTGGTAATTTTAAAGGAAATTATGTTCTATTTTTGTCTGTTGTTGTTTGCATTTTTATGACGAGCAAAAGTGGGGCAGGTGTTTTGCATTAACGGCTTGTTTTTAAAGACTAGAATTAACACATGCGCATAATAAATGCACCCACACACAATTTGGTGCACTCTAAATACACAATATGCTCACAACAACACAGATTCACACACAGATGTGTGCAAAATGATTTATTACCCACCTTCCACCACTCCTCGTTAGAGTCGTCAGTGACCTGCACGCGATCACCGGGCCTGGAGGAGATAAGACACGAGAGGAGATAAAAAAAAGGAGGTATAAAGGCGGGCGTGATTGAGGTGGAGAGAAAAAGGGAAGACGAGAGTGGGATACATGATGGGGAGATGAAGGGGGAGCGAGGGGAAGAGAAGAAAAACAAAAAGTTGAGTGCGAGGACAAAAGATTCCGTTATCAAACTGCCACAGAAAGCTGTTGTGACCACTGTTGCAGAGCCGTAAAGGTTAAAGCGAGTTTCTGTGTCCCTCTGCAGAGGTTACACAGCAGCCAACACCAAAGTCACGAGGTCTACATGAAATACGACTCTGTAGCGTCTACTGCAGTGAAGTCTGGACATAATCTGCAGCCAACCTGGTCTGCATGCTAATGATGCAACCAGTTTTTGATGAGAAGTTTTAGCCAGAGGTAGACAAACTCAGTGTTTCTTTTATGTCTGCGTGCAGTTTTAAGGTATGTGTTGAATAGTGAAATTAACCTTGTTTAACTGCTGTCTGTGGGAACAGCAGCTTCACTCAGCGTCAGACAAATGCACCTTATTAATTCTCCAATAATGGATGGTGGGACATGTTGTAATTTACATATTTTAATGTCACAATCTTAACATTTTGACATATATCAAAGGTAGCTTCAGAATGTCCTGTTTCTGTACACCCACAGTCATGGAGGTGGCAATTGCAGTTGACAGTGTGAGGGTTTGGTTTTGTGTTTTCTTTGAGTGAAAATTAAAACTGTTAACAAGTCAAAAGAGTAGAGAGTATTAAATCTTCCATCTTCCCTACATTTGAGAGGAGCTGCAACTTAATGCTGTCAGACTTTATGAAGTACGCCAAAATAAATTAATCTTACTTCTTTACACTGCCAGCTTGAACATAAGTAAGACTGTACATGTTAAGCAGCAATCTTTGGGCCTGAGGCCAATGCTAAACATGCATTCTTTCTAATGGCCAGCAGGGGGTGACTCAAGTGGTAGCAAAAAGAAGTCTAACATTAAAAGTCAATGAGAAATTTATTCTACTTCTCACTTGATTTATTGCCTTAGTAAACATTCTCATAGTGAGGTTAAGGTCTTAAAAATTAGTTTAAAGTCTTCTTCAAAACAGCATGATGCTCATTCTGTAAATTACGGTCCCATTTAGAGGTAAATAAAAGATAAAGCAGGATTGCTTTAGGATGTGGCTACATAGTGATTGACAGGTCGTTACCAGAGTGCAAAGTGTGTTATCACTTCATTAAACCTGAACATTTAGGTCAATTAAAGTCTTTTTGGTTGTGTTTGGTTTGACTGTAAGACACTCTACTGCATACATTTCTCACACACACAATTTCAGCACTAAAATACAACGGCAGAGAGTAAAGGTTGTGCAATGTAGAACAAATAAAGGGTGATTTTCTGACACAGCAATGGAGATTTGGTCTCCTTAATTACCAGTATACCTCCATTAAATCTGTGAGAATAACTGAAAACACCAGTGTGGGTGCGCAGGACTTTTAAAATCAAACAAACAAAGTGCTCTTCTTTGTGTATGAATGTTTTAGCTCTGTGCTTGTACAATTAAAAGGAAACTTTGGTGATATAATACAAAGCTAATTAAAAATAAGCAAAGGTTTGAGCCACACCACTGTGTGTACAGGGGAGTGCTAGAGACATTTCAGAAAAGAAACTAGAAAAAAAACAAACAAAGCCTTGAGGATAGTTTTGTTATTAACATGGTGACATGAGCTCTGGTCTACCAAATCATTCAGATTGTAGGTTTTCTAGGCATACCTCAGCTCGTTTTTCTCTCATCATGCAGCACCAATTTAAAAAATACCTTGACCTTTTTACTGCATAGACAGCTTGTTTTCATCTTTGGAGATGTGTAATACTTTAATTATCCAGCAATTAAAGTATCCAGATTGTTCCAAACATTGAACACATGCTATCGGCTTCAATTTATAACAAATTTCAAATGAAAATCATTCACTTTTAGAATACTCTATGTCAGCACAAAGCCTGTCTGCTCTTTAAAACTTGACAGAAGCACAGAGACACATTACACTATCATTAGTTCACATATAGTGCAAAGAGTCACAGCACAGATGGCTTTTAAAAGTAAGCTTTTAAAAGTCCATACACACACGCACACATCCTGCCCTCATTTAACTGCTCTGGCCTTCTGTCCTTAAAGAGTTTTTCCTGCTATATTTGAACTTTGCTTTCTCCTTTAATCTTAATTTCCATGCCATCTCCCTGTATGTGAGCACTCCCTTTCATCCCTCAGTTGTTCAGTGTCCTTACCCCACCCCCACCCCCCTGCTGAGAACACAGCTCAGTGGCTAGTTCTGTAAGGGGACAGTGATGGTTTCCAAGTTTATAATTAGTCATCCTTAAGGGCGCCCCGGCACCGTCCTCTGCAGATGGTGGGGACATTTTCATCCTGCAGGAACGACAGTTGGGGCAAAAACACAGACAAAGCAAATGCACCCTCACAAACAATAGCAGAAAAACAATGCCACACAAGCACTACTGCACGTGCACACACATGAAAAAGCCTGCAGTCGGCAGACTGGCGGGCTTATACTCACTGAAGTTCCAGGTCATTCTGTTCCTGAGGCAGAAACTTGTAGAGCGCTACATAGGTGTGGAGGGAGTGAACTTCAATGCGCTTGGGCACCTGGACACAGAGAGACGCAGGGACAGGGGAGGTGGTGAGACAGAAATACATGCTGGAGGAGGAAAACAACAAGGTTTTGACAGTCTGAACAGGGGGATTAAATAGAGCGCTACCATCACGCTGCTTTCCTCAGCAGGAGTTTGAGCTTCTGCAGGTGTCTGAGCTTCTAGAGGAGGCTGAACTTGGCCGCCGCTCTCATCTTCCTCCTTCTCAAGCTCCGCATCGGCGACTTGGTCATCTGAGGGTGGCAAGACATTTTCTGAGAAGGTGCCAGACACGCACGCACCCATACATATGCAACCAGTCACAGTAAATCTCTTTCACACACACAGAAACATGCACAACATATGCATAGACACAGAGGCGTGGACATACAGCACATATGCCTATCCACTGACACACAGCACAGTGTTTACCCCCTGTCTCTTGGGTTATCTCTTCCTCCATGCTGCACTGTCTCTGCTGCATCTCCTCACCTCCCTCCCCCTTTTCAAAGAAAGAAATAGAGGGGGGAAAAAAATAAATGGATGTCAAAGAGGATGCATTTGATAGTGTGAGTAACACTTTTCTCTGCTGTGAATTATTCAGGATGCACACCACACAGATCAGTATTCCTCAATGATCTGCATGCATGACACACTTAATGTTAGCTCATGTATAAATCAAGTTTTGGGTGATTTTGGGAGATGTGCACACTACATGTTTAACCCTCCTGTATTTTTTTTACCCCAAATCATTTT
Organism: Centropristis striata; assembly: GCF_030273125.1. Taxonomy (NCBI): domain Eukaryota; kingdom Metazoa; phylum Chordata; class Actinopteri; order Perciformes; family Serranidae; genus Centropristis; species Centropristis striata. The sequence goes on along the minus strand of NC_081529.1, from coordinate 23,827,543 downwards.
CATCATACCATTAATATAGGTTAACTTTCATGGGATTGCTTGAATTTTGATTTTCAGCATATGTGCCCCTCTGCATCGTATATTGATAATATACATTTCAACTTTCTTTACACATTTTTACATGTTTTACACATTTTTATAGCACCCATGGTCCTCAGGGGTCAAAAAGGACCCCATGACATTAGACTGGTTTTTAGGACATTAACTTTTTTCTACCTTTTAAAAGGTAACTCATGGCCAACAAATTGATATGTAATTTTCATTTTTTTCCATTATTATTGGCTGACCAATAATAATGGGGGAAAAAAATTAAATGATATATCAGTTAGTCATGAGTTGCATTAAAAGGTGAAAAAAAAGTTGGTGATCTTTTTCTACATGTGCTAAAACCAGTCAAATGTCATGGGGTCCTTTTTGACCCATAGGTGTGATTATTTTTTTATTTTTGCTGACATCCAAAAATGAACAATGCTTTCAAAACATAAGTTTTACTAAAAGTTGACATAACATTCACTATAACTATTGAAAAAAATATCCAGGTTTTAGTACTTTTTTCCTCTTGAAATGAGGCCTAATTTTGTATATTTGACTAAAATTGACCAATAATAATGAAAACAATATGAAAATTATCTATGAATTTGTTAGTCATGAGTTACCTGAAAAGGTGAAAAAAAGTTATGGGTGCATAGTCGACGGTAGGAGTACACAAGGGTTAACGAGGAGAACACAGTGTTATCCATTATGCTCCACACAGCAGAAGCCCTGGTGTTTAATTATAACACTTCACCATATGCCGACTTGGATTTACAGTCCGGGAATAGCATGATCTCAAAAGAGAAGAAACTTTTGAAAAGCTATGAAAAACCAAAAGTTTGCCCAAATTGCTTTCTTATCACTTTCATAGATCAGAACATTGATGCCACCCTTTATTTGTCTAGCAGACAGTTAGCTTAGCAAGAATTAGTCTGACACAAAGCCTCCTGAATATGGCAAACCATTTCCTTACATTTTGTTTTTTGTATGGATTAAACAAAGAAGATACAACATCTTAACCCTTTGATGCACAACATATGGACAACACTTCTAAAGTATAACATGGGTCAAAAATGACTCATTTATCCAAATTTGTATTAAAATTAAATTCCTTAATACTATAATAATAGTAATTTGTTTCAAATAGTTACTTTCCACTCATATATTTAATATATTTAACGTGTTTATGTATCATTTTGTCACACACACAGTGTATCTTGAAGATATTAACAGTGCTTCACTTTTTCCACATTTTGCTATGTTTCAGCCTGATTCCAAAATTGATTAAATTCATTTTTCCTTAAAATTATACACACAATACCCCCATAATGACATTTTTGACCCATGTTGTGCATTAGAAGCCTAGTGGTACAAAAAGGGTTTTTATTCAAAAAGTAAGAAATGAAAAACAAAAAATTAGGATGTATGATGATGAAAAACAAATTGATTGAGGAAAACCTGGAATACTGAATGATGAAATTGATTTATTGCAAAGATATAGAAAATTAAAAACTCAGTCGGGTCACTTTAGACCATGTTGTGCATCAAAGAGTTAACTAGGAAGTAATTGTAACAATTACTTCCTAGGCAGCGCACACGTGCACAAAATGAAGCTAATCTTTTTTTTAACAACAATTTAATGTTGGTTTGTAGATGGGTTTCAGTCACCTTCGGGTCAAATTTAAGCCAGTTTCAAACGTTTTAATATCAGACATTATGGCTTCTTTCGTTTAACCGCCACAAAATAAAACAGATAAATTCAAAAAGAAGTGTGAACCTTGTTGTAATGACTCAATTAAGCGAAGAAAGTGAAAGTTACAACACAAAGGTTAACTTCAGATTTGTGTCATCAAAAAGTATTATTTATTATAAGTAAGAATGTATTATTTATTATAAGTAAATTTTCCGCAGTATCGATACACAGGTACCAGTTGTGCTTTCTTCCATTCACTCACTCACTCACAGTGCTGTGTTTTTGCCAGTCGTCTTAAAACTCATAAATTATCATATTAATTAAGAGTAAATGTTATGGTGTTGGCTTATTAAAGATTAGGTTATGTTCCATTGAAATCAAATTTCATGGTATCGTCTTTTTTTGTCTCCAACCGTTAAAGGATGTTTTGTGGAGTTCTTCCTTGTCTGATGTGAGGGTAACAGGACAGAGGCAGTCGTATAAATTCAATTTAAATGAATAATATTTAAGTTAGAAATTCAAGTATCACGATGAAGCCATTTCCTCCTGTATCCAGTCTTTGTGCTTTGCAAAGCAAATGATCTCTGGTTGTTTGTATACGCGGATTATTACAACCCCCATTTACTTTTATTGTTGGAAGACGACCTCCAGTGTCCGTAATTATGACCGGAGCAAAGGAGGAAGTCAGCCGACGGAAGATAAAGACTGAAAATTATGTAAAATGATGTAACAATCATAGTTATTTTAACCTCCTGTGACCCTGCGTCCTCATATGTGGACATTTAATTTTAGGTTTGCTGGACCTTAATACTTCATTTTGCTTAACTATGAGCTGTTGTCCTCAGTAGTCAATACATTATTCAGTATAAAAATCAAATGGCAGCATCTTGGTAAAGTCAATCAGCAGCTTATCCCCAGAAAAAAAGTGGACCAGGTACAAAAACTGATCAGATTTTATGGTTAAAACTTGTTTATTTGTGCTTAATAATGTTTGTAGTTTGACTATTTTTATCATTAGCAACAAGCTACGACACTGCTAATCAGGAAGTACTCGTTTGAGAACGAATAGACTTTTACGATCGTTCTTTAAATGAGAGGGTGTAAATGTAAAGAAATAAACAGCTTTATAAACTAGTGAATTAATTGTGTTATACAGTAAAATGAACCCATAATTTTTTTTACAAAAACGACTTCCTGTTCAAAGACAATGCTTAGTTTTGGTACTAATCAGGTCCTACTGATCCAAAATATCTAGGAGAAACTAACAACACATACCAAACAAAAGCTTGGGTCTCAGGAGGTTATCCCAAACTATGATCTTTTTTCTAAAAACTTAACCAACCAGTTTTGGTACCTAACCCTAACCAACCGTGTTCCTGCAATAGGGGCATTGGTTTAGGAAACACTCCTGTGGGTCGTATCAGAAGGGAGAAACCACCAAGCTATGTGATCATATGGATTAATGACTTGTGGATATTTAGGCTATTGTACAGACATTAGTGATATTGATCTTCTTTGTGTGTCTTTTTCTTTAAAGCTCAATCCTTGGTAATCTTAAAGCAATTCTGGCAGATATGTGCCAATAATTAGTTTCAGTAGTTAATAGTTTGGTAACACTTTACTTGAAGGTATCGCCATAATAGTGACATGATACTGTCATAACTGTGACATGACACCATCATAAACGCGTCATAAACATTATGTCAATGTCATAAACGTTTATGACTGCTGTCATTAAGTGTCATTCGGTTTTTGTCATGACAAGTTGACATTCCTTGGGTTGTCTTGATTATGACAACTTGACTTTAATCAAAGTGACATTACCACAAAATGTCTTTGTCATGGCAACTTGACATAAACAAAATATGTTTCTATATTTGTGTTTATGGCAAGTTGAAAGAAAAGAGAAAAAAAACTCTTTAAAAAAAATCTTTTTTCAATTCTAGTTTTCGTTCACTATAATAACCTTGCTCTGCACTGCAGTATCTGCGGTGTCAACACTCCGCCAGTGAGCTGACCAGCAGCGTCATAAAAACTTTGTCTTAATCACAGTGATCCAACTGTCCTCTACCCCCGACCACAGGGTGATGATTTCATACCAGGCTGCGTGTTGGCGACTCTGACAAACTGCCAAAACTGGAGCGGCTCATCTGTGCCAAGGACGTCCCGTAGCGCAAGGCGGCATACACAGGGTCTACACGCATCCGTGCAGCCTCTGAAACCACACACATACACACACATCTATAAAACTTACGCACACACTTATATTCACTTTATTTACAAACGCACATGTAAATTATTCAACCCCACACGCACAATTTGGACCCCACACTGAGATTACACTGTACATCATTATTATTGTGCCAATCTGGAGGAACCAGGAGGTCTAAATATAACTGTAATGACACAGTGAGTCCTGGTCCAAAGTGACCCACTTTAGATCTGACGGAGGACTGCAGCCAAAACTTAAGGGGACATCAGGACTTTCCAATAATTCTACATGCTTTGATTTATTTATACATCTACTTATTGGCAGGAGATGCGTCTCAGTTTTAATAGCCGTAATATATCTGGAGCTGTAGTGGAGTAGAAAGGGAATAAGAGATGAGATTTAAAATATGGAAATCCTGTGGAAGCCTTCATTGCTACATTTCATGTAGATGGCAGTGCTTGGTGCTAGCAGAGTATTACTGAAGTTAGGAATTAAATTTTCTGCTTCTTTTTCCACCCAACACAAGTTGAACGGAGGGCAGAATTATTTTTTACTGCAGGGCCAGAAGCAGAGTGTGTGTGTGTGTGTGTGTGTGTGTGTGTGTGTGTGTGTGTGTGTGTGTGTGTGTGTGTGTGTGTGTGTGTAATGACATTCCGTTTCATATTGAAGTCAGTGCCTCCATGCTTTCACCCAAATAGGTGATAAATTAAACAGGACCGCTGACAGACATTCTGTAGCAGGAGCGTCTTTGGTGTGACTGGTGTAAGTGTTTAGAGGCGATATCGCTCCTGTGTTCTTTAAATTGACTTCCAGTGAAGGATGTATTTCAGCTAAAAAGCAATTAACGGCAAGGGAAGGGAGTAAACAGCAGAAAATCATGCATACAGTACAGACTCAATACAAATAATGATTGAACAGAGTGTCTGACCTTCAGCCTTATCTTCAGTGCAGAAGGTATTCTATAAATAACGCAACTTTATGTCTGTCTTCATAAGTACATTTATCAACCTGCCTTAAGTTGAGCTCACCTTGACAAATTATAAACTCTAAATCAATTAATAACAAGCATAGTTTGATAACTGCAAATTATTCAAACAAGGTATTTGTCCTTCTGCTTGAATAAAAAAAATAAAAATACATATTTTCCTTTTTACCTATAGTGCTATTTATTGATCTAGATCAGGGATTCCCAAAGTGTGGTGCGTGGACCCCTGGGGGTGCGCGAGCTGCTGCTAGGGGGTGCGCCAGATGAAAAATGTAATGGCGGTCTGATAATGACACAATTACATTTTTTTCCCCCCACACAATAAAGACGTGTTATTAATTAATTAATTAATACAGGCTATTCAATTTTGTGTCATTTTTTTTTTTCATTTTTGCATCTATTTTGGTCATTTTTGCAACTATTTTTTTGTTGTTTGGTAATTTTTACATGTATTTTTGGTCAATTTGTGTCTATTTTGATAATTTTGTCTCATCTTTGGTCATTTTTGCATCTATTTTTGGTTGTTTTTGATCTTATAATGAAGTGTAGAAGAAGTTATCTTCTTGTTCTTGTATCATTTTTCCAACCTGTGTTATGATGACGGGGTTGTGTTCACTCCACGCTCATTTAAATTTGCTGCAATTTTTGTTCAACGCAGCTCAAAATATTATAACATTTTCTCAACTGATCTGCTTTCTGCCTCTGATCCTGAGCCTATCATCATCCTCCACCTAATTTGGCTATAAAAAATCTTATTGCATTTTGTTTTTTTGAAGGTGTGGGGGATTGGGGGGGCGTCAACCCGGTTGGGACATAGAAGGGGGTGCACGGCTAAAAAAGTTTGGGAACCGCTGATCTAGATTGTTTTGGTGAGTGTTGCCATGTGTGGAGTAATTGGCCGTAAAAATGTCTGCCTTCTCTTGAATATAATAGGACTATATGGCACTTTGTTTCTGGTGCTCAAAGTGCCAAAAACTACATTTGAAAAACTCAACAGCGAGGTTTCTTACAGAAAAAAGAGCCGGCTTGACATAATCCAAAGACCCAGGGGTGGATTTATGATTTCAAAGTTGAAAAGGACAGTTATTACAGGCCTAAATCCTCAAAAGGGCTTCAGTTTTTTAAAGACAACCCTACCCATGCTAGAGCAAAACACAACCATGTTTTCATAATTTTGATATGTCCCCTTCATGAAATGGGTGGTCAAAACAAAATGATGCAGCAAAAAGTGATTAAATGAATCACTCCTCAGGTGAAGAAATGCAGACTAAGGAACGCTCCTATTTGATTTAGTTCAATATTGCACTAATAGTGCCCTGGAAAATCAAAATATGCATTTATTTTAAGACTAAAGCCTTGAGGCTTTCAAATACAAAGCTGTCATGGCAGGAATTTCACACAGAAGCCTTTTTAAAAAAAAAAAAAATACTTTTAGGCAAGCAATAGAAGATGGGATGTTGGGTTAGGGTTAGAACAGAAACAAAAAGAAAAAAGGCGGTTTAACACAAATAATTGTGTAAAGAGAGGAAAACAAACATTTTTTTCATATTAATTTGTAAAAATGTATGTAGAAATAATGTTGGGTGTGAGCAGACAGGAGAGGTTCATATAATGTTAGTTTGAGAATTAAGTTTTCATTTAAACAAAATCACAACTGATGTGCCAAATTAATCAGTGCACACAAGGGCTAACTGCCTTCTAAGTTAACACTGCAATAATATTCTAATAGTTTCCAGTGAATATCAATGTTCAATGTGTATGTGCTGGATGGTGTGGTACCTTATGAAAACTAAGTGTTTTATGGAGTTGCAGACGTTGTAGTGGTCTGCATGTAATGTATGAATACATACTTCCTACGGGCACTGCACTAGTTTATAAAAAAATGAAATCACTTTAATTTGATTATGTTTTTCATGTTAAATCTCAACCTGAAAAGTAACTTTAGCTGGAAGCTGAATCCATTTAAACTGGGAAAGCATTACCGCATTTCTACCATTAAAACCGCGGGCGCTGTTGCGTTATTCTACCATTAGAGCATCGTTGGCCTTGGCCAATGAAATGCATCAGAATACATGTGGGAGTGTTGCAATGCATCATGGGACTTTTCCAGAACTTTTAAATCATGGTGAAGACGACTATAGCGGAGGGAGCTCAGATATAACAGCTATAAGCTATCAGATACTTTTTGAATTTCATTTCTATCTGCTACAGAGGCTGAAACATCTATTTAGTAGGCGTTGACACTTTGTTGAATTTCCAGAAAAACTTCAGGTTTTAGGGGGTTATTTTAAAATCACCCATAAGTTTTAGAGGCATTTTTTCCAGGCGTTTTAGGCCTAAATGGGTTAATGTAGTGGATTAAAAAGTACAACATTTGCCTCAAAATGTACTGGAGTAAAAGTATAAAGTTACATATGTGGAAATATTCAAGTAAAGTACACTTACGTACTTGAGTAAATTTAGTTAAATTCCACCACTGCTACCAATCCTTTTTATAATTTGTGGGCTGGCAGCAACATTATCTATAATTCAGCTGTTCAACTGACTTTAACAGTTTAGATAACAGACACTCAGCTGTCCTGCTGGTTTCACAGACATTGACACTTTCCTCGTTAATGGAGTCACAGTGGTGCGCTGCTGCAGAATGAATATAGGGGAAACTCAACTGCCAAACAGGTTTATTAACTTATTCTGGATCTTTGTGTCCCACTTAAACCCCCGTCAATAGCAGGACAACACAGCAAAACAATCCAGATTGATGAATAGCACAACAGCTGGCATTCTGGTCTCAATAGAGAAGCAAACCCTTGCATACATTTCACTTGGTAGCTAATCAGATTTTAATTGTCATTGAAAGATTGCAACTGAGAGCATCAACTGTTAAGTACTTCACTCTTGCAGCTATTTGACTCTCACCCTCATAAATGAGGTTTAATATTACACAATAAACCGCTCTGCCAAAAGGCATTTGACGGCAAATTACAGGCTATTTTTTATACATCCTCCCATAAAAAAATGCCATCTAATATTAAAGTGGGTAAACATGAGCCCTGTATTTTACAGAGCCTTTAGTTTAGCATAATTATGAGGACACTCTGGGATGTGTGACTGTGTGTGGCAGTCTCAGCTGGCCCTGGCTGAGTCCCAGGCGTCATGGCGCTCAGCCCGGGGTGATGACCAAGCTGCAGGTTAATTGTACACTGATTCATGGGTAGTGCAAGGAAGTGACAGCATGAGGCGCTCACTCTGATTCAGTGAGGCACACGGTATGAGACATTAAGGACTGTATCACCTGCACAGATGTTCATCCAAAATCTATGACAAAGACAAACAAGCTGTCATTCAGAGATGTTGATGAAAGGAAGAACAAACTCAGGTAACTTAAGGCCCCGTTCACACGAGGACGGTCTGAACAGAAGACGCAAAAGTGGCGTCTCGTCTTCACTTTTTATTCCTCGTTTAGACGAGCGTTTTCAGGAGGAAATCTGCTGCATACGGTGACACAAAAGTGTGTGAAATTGGATTGTATGCAGCCAGGCGGCATCACTTAAAGCCATAAGAGCATCTTTGGGCATGCAGAAGTTTTCACGCCACGTATTTTCATCAGCTACTCCTTCCACAAAGTTCTCCACCATCACTAGATCTCCCAGGTCTCGTTCACAGCCGTCTGGCTCCTCCCACCAATCGCTGCATCCAGAATGTGATGGAGGTAATTCCAGATCCTTCTCTGTTCACTAATACTATCTGTACATATCCTGGACATTTGGTGGAAAGACTCCTGTAAGTTTATTAGAGCTGCCAGAGCAGCTTGAAAGTCCCACCATGGAAATAATCCCACGTTTGTTTATTTCCTGTACTGGAGCATGTATGTGACGTAAACACATACGTGACGTGAGCAGATCAGATCAGAGTTTTGTGTCTTGTCAGTGTAGACGACACGCTACGGAGAAGCGGATTCAACTTTTCCACTTTGGAAGGTGGTTTCAGATTTTTGCGTCTTCAAGCCCCCAAAACGCCGTCACCGTCTAAACGAAAGGCACTTCACATAAAATATTTTGTCGTTTTTACCCGCGAGCGTCCTCGTGTGAACGGGGCCTAAAGGACAAAACAATCTAAACTCTTTGCTCACTTCACAAAGAGACACAAAAATGATTAATTTGCTTCCGTAATTGCAAGTAAAAATGTTTTTTCTCCTCCAAATTTAGCTCTTGGTGGATGACATGATGACATAAATGTTGATGAAGCGATAAACTTGCAAAGTGCCAGACTCTCCATCTCTCCAAGGACATACAGCATGGTAGCATAAACAGAAATATAAAAGAACATAAACACTGTAAATATTTATTCACATACTTTCAGGATGCAGACCGTCCTTCAGCCTCCAAGAGAAGCTGAATTTGTTCTTCCTCTTTATATTTTCCCCACTTCACGCTCGTCGGCCGTCAGGTGAGATGGAGACAGTTTTTTTTTATTACACTGCATGCACAAGCACACGGATATCTACAAATAAACCGAAAAGGCTAGACGAGAGCAACATCACAAAACAAAAGCACATGGGGACGCATACGTTACAATGCACATGTGCATTCACTCGTAACAGCACACAAACACACACACACACACTCAGAGGCACTCAGGTGTTCTCACCTTGGCTCGGTTGAACTTCCTTTACGACGGACAATTGGTCGTTGACGAGCATCGGTGAGCTGAAGTTTCGCTTGAACGCCCCAGACTAATGGAGGAAAACAGAGAATGATTTTTTTTTCTGCTTGTTTAGAGCTCGAGCCGTGGAGAAACTGGCTCCATGTAGCACATTTAGGACATTAATGGAGTTATTTGAAAATGACTGAACCAAGACGGACACTGAGCTGCAGGAAAAGAGCTAATCGAGTCACAAACATGAAGCTCTCTTTGCTACTAATTATGAACAATAAATTCACTTCACCACTTACTTCTATGCACATGGCTCACACACTGGCATGGACATGTGAATCTGCGTGTGTGCACGGGTGCAATTTCACACTGAATTAAGCACATTAAGTGTTTCAGCTGAGATATCAGTTGTGTTCGCCTTGACTTGCAAATGAGCCGCTCAGTTTGTCGTATTATGTTGACAGGAGAGAAACACTTTAGTTGCCTGTGTTGATCTCTTCGGGTCTGATGATATTTTACCTTTCGCTGCCCTCATCATTCCCCCCTCTCTCTCTCTCTCTCTCTCTCTGTCTATCAAACTGCACTGAGACGTTTTGAACACAGCGCTCACAAAATTTTCCGAGTGGCTCTCAGAAGGTTTCGCCTCCTGCTGCATGCTAATGTCCTCTGCCCTGCACCGAGGATAAACACAAAGGCTCTGTCTGAAATCACTCCCAATTTGCTGCACCACACTCTGCAGGTCAAGTGTTCCACTGTTTGTGTCTGCACCCTAAAATGTGCAGTTTTTTTATTCTCAAGATGTTTCCTTTTTTTTCCCCAATTTAAAACACTGTACAATAAAGCATATGAAATCAAAAAATTCGACATGACGCAGCAGTCCGAGGTTCATGGCAAAGTTACCATGGTAACAGTGTTTCTGCTCAGGTTATTTAAAACATGATTACACGTTGAACGTTAGTGTTGCAGGTGTTTTTTTTTTTAATAATCTGGCTGGTTAAAAACGTCAGAAGTTGAAGATTGAGCTGGACTTAGTTGTTTTGAAACATTGATTATTTTCATCAATGCAAAAAAACAGATTTCACTTATTTTTCTAGTTGAGATGAGTTGTCGACGAATGTTTCTTTCCTTTTTTTGCAACAGAATTAGAACAGAACTATTCTTTGTTGCCTCAAAATGTACTTGAGATCCAAACAACTCAAATATAGAGTAAAATATGGAGCTACAGCCAGCAGCAGGTTAGTTTAGCTAGCACAAAGACTGGAAATGGGTGGAAATAGCTGGCCTGATAACTTCTGTCTGAAGTAGTGGTGGGCGGAATGGCCCTAAAAAGATTATCACAACATTTCAGGGTATTTTGCGATAAAGATATTCTTGAAAAAAAAATACTGAAAAAAATATATAAAATATGATTTTTTTAAGTCTGTATAAATAGATACAACTAAAAAATATTACTCTTGACTCTTGAGTATTAGTTATAATAAACAATAACCATCTAGGGCAGGGGTGTCAAACTCTGGCCCACGGGCCAAATTTGGCCCGCAGTGTAATTTAATTTGGCCCGCGAGCCAATATCAAATTATTATATTATTATTGTACTATAAAAGCTGACCCGCCGGTATTATACGGCGTATTTACAGCTAATACTAGATTTATTATTGTCATTTTATTTTTAAATGTATTTACCTGTTGAAAAATTTAATTTTGATATTTAAAATCAGAAGGATGCAAATAGAAAAGAGGCATACTATTTTTATTTAATAAATTAATGACATTGATGTGTTTTTTATTTGAAATTTGATTTGCATGTCTGCACTATTTAGTTATATATTGTATGTTTATAAGCGTTGCTGGTTCCATATTTAATGTTAAAGCAAAACATGTTTGGTATATATTAAAAGGTTTATTTGTTCAATGTTGGCCCGCGATTTTATTCAAGTTTTACATTTTGGCCCATTGTGTATTTGAGTTTGACACCCCTGATCTAGGGGGTCCATGCACCCCCCTGGGAGAAAATTTTGTATATTTTTAAGTACAATCTCGTCCACTTTGTGAAAAATGTTATGTGAGGTGTTTGATCACATTTACCTCTCAGTCAACAGGGCTTTCCACTAGGACATGGAGCAGCCAGAATTTTTTTCATAAAAGCTCAAATTTGGTGCCTCTCACACATTCTACTGCCAATATTCCATCATATACACTGATCTTATCATTGCATATTTTAATGAAATATTGTAAAAGGAGAAAAAAAGACTCGTATGTTTTATTTAAGGCATCTTATTTTGATAGTCTTCTTGTAAATTCTGTGGTAAACACCACAGCCGTGATTGTTTAACACCAAAGATGTTTCAAAATAAAATATTACAGTTATAAGTCTCATCAAGCCAGACAAATGTCAGTGACTAAAGAGATAAAAAAAAAACTACCCTTGTTTTATATTCAGGGATAAAATAAAGTAATAAAATATGTGTGTGTATTCGCACCTTCCCGTGGCAGAACTGCTGCGATAGTTCTGAGGTGCACCACAGGTGAGCAGCCATCTTGCATGTTTTACACCGCAGAGCCTGTTTGGAGTTTCCTGCAGAGAGAGACAGAGATAAGAGAATGAGAGCAGCCAGAAAAAGAAACGCACAGCAGGCTGCAGATCTGCAACCCGGAAGAAAGTCCGAACAAACCAGAGTGGCGTTCAGATCATATGAGCAGGTTCGCTCAGGTAGAGGGTGTCATCAAGACTTGTCCCACTTTTTTTTTCATCCGACAAGGACACTTACAACTTCCTAATCAACAGCTCGTCTTCCAGAACAACCTGGAGATTGAAAACCAGCTGGAGATATTTCAATCATAATCGATTTGCCATTGAGTCGTCTTGTGTTTCATCTTTGTTTTCAAGCGCTTCGGTACTAAAAGCCTCTGAGTACTGAGATGTCATCATTTCTTACATACAGCAGAATCAATTTTAATGATTAAAGGCCTGAGCCGCATCTTATTCTACATATAAAGGCTTTAAAAAAAAGATGGCTATGACATCAACAAGTCTATTATGGAGCAGAAACCACAATCAAACAAATGGATGGTTCCATTTATTTCGATTTATTTTCAAGAGGACAAATGGATTCTCCTACTCCAGCTGAGCAAGGAGACAGAGGCTGGACTGTGTTAGAGGAGAACAGCGAGCGCGAGGTGATGTATTACATAAGTAAACTCACTATGCATGCATGCAAAAATAAAAAGCCACAAAAGCAGAGGAGCAGGTCGGGGTCTGTAAACCATCAAAGTGACAGTCAGTAGATTTAGCTGGAATACTAGTAGTTCAAGCGGCAAATCACTACAGCAATCCCTATGCAAATGAGATGTGAACTCTTTAAATGTATTATATCAACAAATAAAATATTGTTTAGATTTATGTCCTGAAAATGTATGCAAATTTAAAGTTTTTTACTGAAGGAAATCGGGATATCTCCTTTTATCATTTCATAAATCACTGTAAATCACTATAAAAACTGTAATTTAAGCAAAAAAATGTCATGTTTTTAGGAACAAGATTGGATAAAAATGATAAAATAAATATAATAAAATAAATACACCTAAATGTTTGTTTTGGATGTTTTCTTTCCACTATCCTGACAGAAGACATGTTATCAGAGAAAATTAGCCCAAAACCTCAAAAGGTCTGTTTGTGCTCAGCGAAGACAAACAGTGTTGGACCAGCATATTTTCTGAAATCTTTCACACGAAAATTAATGAAAACCTATTTTGTAGGTTCTTATGAAAGCTTGCACACTGTGCCATCTTTGCGTGCAGATTCCCGCCTGCAAATATATACGTTTGACAAATGAAAACGTCTGTTCCAACTAATGTTACACATCCAGGTCAGAGGTCAAAGCTGCCACAAGAACAGGAGCTTTGCTTTGGATCGGTGGGAGGAGGAGGTCGGGTTGTGTGGAGCAAAAATTTAAACACTGCAAAGCGGATCATTCACACTGGACTGTGTTCATAGTTGTCATGTGGATTGTCCATATTCCCACACTGGAAAAGCAGCTTTAACTCACTTTACTAAGGATTTGTTCAGACCAAGGTTATTATAGTTTACACATTTTCGTTAACTGAAATAAAAATAAAAATGAGTTTTAAAAAAAAAACGATAACTAACTGAAACTGTATTTTGTCGTTACAAAACTAACTAAAACTAACTAAAATTATAGTGAAAATGTCTTTAGTTTTCGTCTTTGACGTCTTGAACTTTTTTCATACATAAACCTTTTTGGTTAATATGAAATCTATTTCATCTATCTGGTTTTATGACTTAATAAACTTATTGGGGCTGAGATGGATCAGACAAAGGAAATAAAGGAAACAATTATTGTGACCTTATTGAATCTGGACCCAACAAATACCCCATTACAAAAAAACTACAACTAACACTAAAACTAATAAAAACTAAACTAAAACTAAGCATTTTCCAAAAAATAAAACTAATCAAAACTAGCAAGCTCACTCTAAAAACTAATTAAAACTAACTGAATTCGAAAACAAAAATTGACAACGAAAATAAAACTAAAACTAATGAAAAATCCAAAACTATTATAACCTTGGTTCAGACCAAACCAGAGTTGGTGATAGGTGGAACAGTGTGAAACCTAACCAAGACTGTTTTATTAAGTTTTATTTTGATGAAAGTGTGTTTTACGATAACTTCACAATGCAGTTAAACTGGTCCTAACTTGGTGAAAGACAGAAACTTAAATTAAGACGATGCACAGTTGCATTCTTCTGTTTAACAAGGAAAAAAGGCTCAAGAATACTTCCTTACTTGACACTTTAAGCTTATGCTGTTTTTTCATTAAGCTAAAAATGCTAATAAAGCTTGTGGAATGCAGCGAACTAGCTTCCTGAACACATCTCCTCACCACCTTTTGTTTTTAGGGTTACCCCTTATGAAGTAGAACCAAGTTAATGCTTATCAGGTTCTTGTCAATGTAATGTTCCTCTTTTGTGTTGTGTTGTGTGATTTTTATGAAGCAACAATGCACTGTCCTCGAGCCAAATTTACCTTGAGGGACAATAAAGTTTATCCTTAACCCCCAAAGTTAAAAGAAAAACTGAATTTTCTGGGTGAAGTCCATCTGCTGGTGAAGATTGTCGAAAGCTCCAGAAATCAGCAAATGGATGCAGGGGTGAGACAGTTTTAGCAGCATTTATTGCTATATTTGTGGTAGTAATCCCCTTTTAAAAAAGCCATCATTTCTGTAGTTTTTAATGCTAGTAAGTCATTAAAGGACTAAGCTGAGATGTGTTGAAGTGGTGTTGTATAAGGCAGCTATTCTCAACCTTGGGGTCGGGACCCCAATTGGGGTCGCGAGATGATTTCTGGGGGTCTCCAAATCATTTTGGAAGTCAGCTCTGTCTCCACTGTGTTAAAGTGTTAATGTGTTAATGTGTTTTATTCCGTTGGTCATTTAATGTCTTTTTTTTTGTCATTTTGTGTCTTTTTTGGTCATTTTGTGTCTTTTTTTTTTTTACATTTTGTGTCTTTTTTTTTACATTTTGTGTCTTTTTTTTTGGTCATTTTAGGTTTTTTTGGTCATTTTGTGTCTTTCCTGGTCATTTTGTGTCTTTTTTTTATCATTTTGTGGTCATTTTGTCTTTTTTTGGTCATTTTGTGTCTTTTTTTATCATTTTGTGGTCAATTTGTGTCGTCTTTGGTCATTTTGTTTCCTTTTTTTTGTCATTTTGTGTCTTTTTTTTTTTTTTTTTTTTTAGACATTTTGTGACTTTTTTTGGTCATTGTTTCTTTTTTGGGTCATTTTGTGCTTCATTATTTGTCCAAAATGTGTCGCATCAACTGAGTTTGTATGATCTGAACTGTGAGATTGTGTTCAGTGAGCGGGGGTCGCGGACAACATGCATGTTAAATTGGGGGTCGAGACTCAAAAAGGTTGAGAACTACTGGTATAAGGAACTTATGGTCAGCTTACCCACTATCATGTGCTTGCAGTGTTGGCAGTTGGTGGGCTTGCGAAAGACATGGTCCTGGAAACAGTGGGTGATCTGAGGTCGGAGGGGCTTGATGGGAAGTGACGGAGAAAGGCTGAGAGAGGGGGAATGGGAGGAGATGGATAGATTTGGGCTGAGAGACGGCGAGTTGGACGGAGATCGGTCGCCGACGAGAGGAGAGCCCGGCAGCAGAGGGGGAGAAGGAGGCGGCGGGTCGGTGATGAAGTCTGCGGGTAGGCGGGCGTCGCTGTAGGACCTCTGGAAGAAGTTCTCCACGCTTTTGCTGCGCATGATGGTCTTGAACGACAGCGAGCGTTTTAGTCTCTGCAGCTGCAAACACACATTGACAGAGACAGAGAGAAAGAGGGTTTGCTAAGAATAAACACAAGATAAGCAAGAATGCAGCAACACATTTGGGAGCAATAACAAATGTCCAATACGCCCTCAGGGCAGCAGAGGCAATATCCCGGCATCCATAAACACAGCGCTTGCTGTGTGCTGATCCGGACACCACGGGGGAAGAGAGAGGGTGACTCATGAAATGCAATATCACCTCATATGGAAACGGCAAATTATTAGCTAATATACTTCTATATTCCCTTTAGGTTGCACCCTCTGCACAGCCACATTAATCAGTGCAATCTGTGCATTTGGTTAAAGAAGATTAGCTTTTTCTTTTTGAGAACACCTGCAGCAGTACATCAACTACTGTGTGTAAATGGCATTTCCTTGGTGTTGGTAGCAGGGGGGCAATTGTGTTGAAATGAAACAAGACAGTTTACACAGTGTTATCATCTATCAACAGCCTTTCTTCAGGCCTCTTAATCTGATGGCCATTGGACCCATTGATCGCGCCACAGGCTTTGTACTACAGGCCCGTTGCATCCCTCCCTTACACCCAACAATATCAAATTACATGTACCTTCTTATGTGTACTGACATAACCAACCCATGCTGGGATTTTCTAAGCTGCATTGACTAAACTGTCCTCAATAATTGATGGCTGCTGCATTAAAAAACCAGAAGAAGAGACAGTGTGTGAGCTCTGCTGCTCTCTGCAGATATCCAGCATTGATTGGCCAGATAAATGCACGTTTCCTGATGTTTCCCTCCGGCTCTGTGCACAGATGATGATGATGCTAGTTTCCCCAGAGGGACAGGCAGACATTTGTTACCCTGACATGCAGTGGCAGCAGAAGAGCAGAGGGAGGGCGTGGTCGCGTCGCATGGGAAGAATGGACCGACACAGACAGACAAGCAGACAGATAATCAGTAGGCCACAGACACGCTGTGCACGCTCTGCCTGTCTGCCTGTCTGCGCTCACTCTCCGCTCAGTGCCAAACATAATCACTTTACAGGGACATGCTGTTTACAGCTCCACGCGTCTGGGAATAAGATATGAAAACAGTTTGTCTGGTTGAGGCTGTGTGTGTGTGTGTGTGAGGGAGGCACACATGGAGGTAGAGCGAGAGAAACAAAGGTCTTTGGAGCTGAGTGCACATGCTTCCTGTAAATCTCTATTAAAAATGTCCCTTCATTAGATTACGCCGATTAAAACACGCTAATATCATACATTATATTGATATTGTAGCTGTGGGTGCACAGAATGGTGTTATACTCTGTGTAGAGTACTTTATAAAATGGTTTAGCCTTTATAATTAACTTCATGAAAGCAGAGTCAGAGAGACTCATGTCCTTGACTTTTGATTTCTTATTTAACACTGTAGTGTAAGATGAGGAGCTCCTCAGTTTAATATATATATATATATATATATATATATACACACACACATATACATACATACACACACACACACACACACACACACACACACACACACATACACCAGTATTCATTTATGCCTTTTATAGTTATTTTACCTGCTAAGATGCTGACTCAAGTTAGGGCTGGGCGATCTGGACCAAAAGTCATATCCTTATATATTTAGGCTGAATATCGATATACGATATATATCCCAATATTTTTATCCCAAAGTGAGAGCAAATGTTCAGTCAAAGTCAAAGCCAAATATGACATTTTACAAGTAGTTTTATTGAAACTGTTTATTTAAGTGAACATAAATACTGTATAACAAAAGGAGTACCTTTTTTAAAATTAAATCTTAAATAAAAATAGCCTTTGAATAAAATAGGCCAATCATTTTCTGAAATAAATATATTTATATGAGAAAAGAATAACAAGCATTACAAAAGGACTAAATATGACATGGTAATGAATGAATGAATGAATAAATATGACA
Organism: Centropristis striata; assembly: GCF_030273125.1. NCBI lineage: Eukaryota > Metazoa > Chordata > Actinopteri > Perciformes > Serranidae > Centropristis > Centropristis striata. The sequence continues at coordinate 23,809,714 of NC_081529.1, read as the reverse complement.
AACCCTAGTAAGGGCAGCATTTATATATAAAGAAAGAATAAAATTGACCTATATCAATATGCGATATGGTGTAATTCCATATCACATTTACAAATAAATTGATATATATTTTAAATCAATATTTCGCCCGCCCAGTCAAGTGACATCACTTGAGGGCACATATCAGACTTCTCCTTCTGGAGCAATAAAAGGCTTTATACTGGCTGATTTTCACACCCTGTAAACAACAAGCCTTCCCTTTGAGATGCTCAGAAAAATTGAAACTTGAACGTGCACAATTTTATGACAACTGGGTAAAGTCCATCTGCTGATGAAGATTGCCGAAAGCTCATAAAAAAAAACATATTGATGCTGTGGTGAGACCGTTTTATCAACATTTATTTATAAACTTCATAGTGGTAGTAATCCTCGAATGATCTCATTACCCTTTATGACTTCTATGCTTTCTAAAAAGCCATCAATTCTGCAGTTCTTAATGCTAGTAAGTCATGAGAGGAATAAGCTGGGATTTGTTGAAGTGGGGTTCTATAGTACACTGTAAAAAATGTCTGTAGATTTTACGGTGAAAAACTGCTAAACCATGACAGTAAAAGACCGTAAAATGATAAACGGGTTAATTCAGTTTCAGTAACAATGAAACACCGTAAATGTATATATCAGCCTAAACAGTATTTAGCATTACATTTTTTTAAAAATACATTACTCCACTGTAAAATACACTGGCACCATGTTTGTCGTGCAAAAAAATACTGTAATATATATACAAGCCGTCATTTTAGCACTTTTTTTTCACTGTTAAATGTACTAAACACCATATCTCCAACAGAAATATACTGTAATATTTAATGGTAAAATCTTTATAAAGTGTTTCTTGTCAATTATATGGCAGAGCAGAGGTTCTTTTGATGGAAATTTTTTTTATTTTTACGCTAAAATATGGACTAAAATGGCATCTTAAACAGGAAATCAACAGTGCTAATATAATTTTACTGTAATATTACAAAAAGTTGCACCGTATTTATTACGGTAAAGTTCTTGCAACCACAGCTGCCGGTTTTTTACCGTAAAAACAACAGGTTTGTTTTTACAGTGTAGGTACTTATGGTCAGCTGTCATGCTCAAGGTTTGGAGAATCAGTGAGGAGGACACACATGGAAGCTTTGTGCCACAGAACATTTCTGGTCAATCTGAATTATTTCTTTCAAAGGGTTTTAAATGGTCCGAATTGACCAGCAACTCAATGTTCTATGGGATAAAATTATAGTTATTTTCAATGGAGTCTGGTGGCTTTGACAGAGAAAATAGGCTCTCTGACAGCAAGGTAAAGCTGTGAAAAAAATCTAAATATAGCACCTTAATCACCTAAACGGATTAGACTGATTTTTTTAAGTGGCTAAAATACTTTTTTTTTTTTCCTGCTGCCAACGTCCACAACAGTGCATTGCTGAGCTTCTGTGCCGTACACCTGCCTGCAGCTCCAAACTGGGGGCTTGCTGGTTGTCATCTACTGTAGCATATACGGGGCAAACAAGAGGACAAATTTTTGTACGCCAGCCCGGAAGGTAGCTTCGCAATAGGGTCTTTTGAGAGATCGCCTATGGGATTATTGCATTGGATTTTGGATCATTGCAGAAAATAAGCTCCGTGGAAAACACACGTTTCTGGTAGAAGTAAAAGGCTAACGCTAACGTTATGCTATACCAGACTACTCGACAGTGGGATGATTTCAACGCCACAGTCATTATGCTTCAGACATTCTCCAATAAGCTAACCTTCTGTTTGACAAGCTAGAGCAGCGGATCCCAAACTTTTTCAGCCGTGAACCCCCTTCTATGTCCCAACTGGGTTGACGCACCCCCAATCCCCCACACCTTCAAAATAAAAAAAATGCAATAAGAGTTTTTATAGCCATATTAAAGGTGGAGGATGATGAAAGGCTCAGGATCAGAGGCAGAAAGCAGATCAGTTGGGAAAATGTTATAATATTTTGAGCTGCGTTGAACAAAAATTGCAGCAAATTTAAATGAGCGTGGAGTGAACACAACCCCGTCACCATAACACAGGCTGGAAAAATGATACAAGAACAAGATGATAACTTCTTCCACGCTTCATTATAAGAACAAAAACAACCAAAAATAGATGCAAAAATTACCAAAGATGACACAAAATTATCAAAATAGACACAAATTGACCAAAAATACATGTAAAAATTACCAAACAACCAAAAAATAGATGCAAAAATGAACAAAAAATGACACAAAATTGAATAGCCTGTATTTATTAATTAATTAATAACACGTCTTTTTTGTGTGTGGGGGGGGGATGTAATTGTGTCATTATCAGACCGCCATTACATTTTTCATCTCGCGCACCCCCTAGCAGCAGCTCACGCACCCCCAGGGGTCCACGCACCACACTTTGGGAATCCTTGAGCTAGAGAAACCATAGCCTAATAAATTGTTTATTAACCTAATCTATTAACTGAAAAGAGTTTGCAAGAGAACAGAAGAGCATGACTAAAGGCTGTGAGGCAGACTAGTGAGAGAGTTCGTAAGTGTAGTCTCAAACTATTACAACCTATAAACTCTTTATGAAGAACCAGAAAGTGGCATGCATTTTTTAGAATGACGTTGGTTAATGGTGCAACACTCAGCCATACGTCTCCACGTGTCCAGTGCAGCGTTACAGTCTCTCTCAATCAGAGCAGATGAGTGCTGGCATAACAGCTCCGGCTGGAGCGCATGTCTCAATTACAGCTAATCTAATCATCTGCCAGTGAGTGAGCCTAAAAAGTATTCCCGTTAGCTTCCATTTGACATTAGTGGACAGCGTCATACTTCTAAATTAATACCAAGTCTGAGTCAGGTCACATGAGTTTCTGTGACAGGTGAAATGGTGATAAAGAGATCTTTGCCACCAATCATACCCGTATTATGATGTACTGTATACAGTCCCACACTGCAAAAAAAGAAAAGTTGAGTGAACTCAAAATGTCAAGGCAACAAACTTCAATAAAATTTTAAGTTGGACAATTAAACTAAATATTTTAAGTTTTGTTTTTGAGTTTGCCCAACTCTGAATTCTGATTTTTGTCAACTCAAGTATAAGTTGTACTAATTTATAATTTCACATGATAAGTTATAATAACTTTTAATCCTTACTTCTGCTAACTTCTGCAATGTGCTAAATTGGCACAATTGTAACGCCATCAGCTAATGTTGCGACCACAATTTTGAGTTAGCATTGATACGCTAATGGCTACTCTTTTAGCTGTAACAAGCAGCGGCGCTAGCATCAGTTAGCCGCTAGCATCAGTTAGCCGCTAGCATCAGTTAGCCGCTAGCATCAGTTAGCCGCTAGCTTTCGCTAATGACCAAATTTCACCGCTTTCCTGCATTTCACAACAAAGAAATAAGAGTTATCAGAACTATTGTCCCTTGTTGTGAACCCCAACTTAAAGATAAGTAACAACAACTCACCAACTTGTTTTTGAGCAGACAACTGGCTTTCTTTGTTGTGCTAACTTACATTATTGCCCTAAATGTCAATCATTTATATTTCCAAGTTTTACCAACTTAAATCACTGTTTTAGGCCAAAAAATACAAGTTGGCTTTTTTTGCAGTGCATATGCATTATTGATCCTGTGCAATTTCATGACAACGCCTGTAAACTGCAGACAGAACTGCCTGTGTTCTTCCATTTCTCCCACATCTTGCAAGTACTAAGCGAAGCCTTTCATCTGCAGAAAATGCTCCCAAAAGAAACATTTAGGTTTAAATGAGCTCGCTGAGGTTTCTCTCTCTCAATTAAATATTTATATAATTCACAAATGACTCACGTTGGCATGCAAAATGCATAACATTGCCCGGATTTACACGCACCTGTGAAGTCAATACACTTCAAGCAGCAACAGTTTTGACTGCTGCAGATCAGATTTTTTGAAAAGCTGTCTCGGCAGACGGGTAAAAAGCCCATAATTCTAACATCTTTGATCCAAACGCCCAGTTGTTCTCACATGTAGCCAACATTAATGTACTAAATCAATTGTCCATAGAGGGACAGTGGTACTTGGGCAGACATAATTCAATGATAAAGCTCTTATTTCAGCCGAATATGTGGCTCTTCCCCTCTGCATCAGAATTTAATAAGCCCAGGCTGAGATATATATATGGGCCGCTCCAGCCTGTCCAGAGGTCAAGACTGAGCAGCAGAGGCCGAGTCCCACTGGGAATGTGACCGTAAATACAGCTTGTAGCCGTAGCCTGTGTCAGGGTGGACTGTTTTAATGATTAACCCAGGAAAGAAGCTTTCAAATGGAGGTTATTCAGAAATTCCAGCTTTGTTAATAAGCGGAAAAAAGGTCAAATTATACACTCTCTCTGCCTTTGTGTAAAGGTCTTGGTGAGCGGTCTGAATCACCAGTTTTCATGCTGCTTTTACTCATTTTTTTTATATTTTTGTATTTTATTATTTATTTATTAGCAGTCATTTTTCACTAATGGATTTTATATTTCATCACTTCTTCACACAGTTTCGAGTTGAAAAATTGATAAGCTTGAAAGACAGAGAAAATTAGGATTGGAATATAAAAAATGTCCTTGTATGATGCTCATTGGTCAGATGGTAACATCACGTCCCTGACCAAAATTGGTCTTCACATCCAATAATGGTCCACTCAGACAGGGTCTGACTGACACAGGATTTTTTTTAGACCCATATCAATTTCAGAGGGGGATAATTCACCAATTACCGATATCATATTAAATCTTTTTGTGGATTGTGCACCAATTTTGCACCAGTATGGCTACATAAAATGTACTCAAAGATGCCTTTCCACACAAATAACTTCCTTAAAGAAATATTAACATTAATGTTAATGATTACACATGCACAATGCATTTCAGCCTACATTATAAACTCTATCACCATCTTTGGAGAAGTAGGCTTCGACCTTACTGCCATTGTGTTTATAAGAACCAGAAGTCTTCATCCTCTTTGATTGAGAGAATTCAGAGAACATATAGAGGATAAAATAGTTTAAAGTGTAATGGATCAATGAGTTGAGCACAAGACCTTCACTCAGGAGACTGGAGTTTTTAGACTTGGACATCTTATTTTTAGTTTTTCACTTTAAAACTTGATTTGACTTTCAAACAATGCCATTAAATGTCTCAGTGTTTGCTGGGCACTGATATGTGCTTATTCTTTTCTCCAAATCTCTCTTTCCACCACTATCCATTGTTATTTCTGAGCCATGCTAATAACCTCTGTGTAGTCAGCAGCAGAAGAAAAAATGCCATATTTTACTTTTGGTAGCCTGTAATTTCCATTTAAAATAACTCACCCCAACTTCTTGCCAATCCTGTAAGGCTTAAAAAAAAAAAAAAGAGCAAAACTTGTTTTTTTTATTTCTGTGATGATGTCACAGTGTCCGACCTTATTCTAAGTGAGGATATTTCAGTCTCAAGAAGGACAACCGTGTTGTGAAAGACAAAGTGTCCTGTTTCAATCCAGTTCAAAGTCATCAGAATAAATGATCACCATCAGGTACATAATTAATGTATTTACACCCTCACTGTATGGCTTCATTTGTTTGGGGCAGGAGGTATAAACACTTGAATAAAAAAAAGGAGACAACTGTGACTTAACAGAGATTTAAAAAAAAAAAAAAAAAAAAAAAAAAAGGATAACCCTGAAGGATTTACTACAATATTAAAAATCACAGAGAGAAACCAACAAATTACACATATCATAAAATCTACAGGGAGAGTGAATTCATCAGATTCATGTCCTAATGCTTCCCTTCCTGGCGAAAGTTTGTCATTATGCACGGCAGCCGGGCAGATTCCCGCTTTGAATAAGAGATAAGAAATGCATAATCGCAGGCTGCTTCCACCATTCTGTCCCTCTCACACACACACACACACACACACACACACACACACACACACACTCTCTCTCTCTATGATTGTTTAATGAAGGAGAAACAGTGTGTGAAATAGCGTGGATTATAACCACTTCCTCTCGCTGCGGTGCAATTCCTCGCCCCCACATTTGCCCTGGCAACTCATTTGTCCACCCATTTCCACTCACCCAATCACTGTTCTCACACACACAAACACACAACACCCCAAGCACAACGCAATGGCTGTCAGTGTCTGACGAGGGGAGGAAGATGTTATTTCTGACTGAGCATCGGTGGCAACACTTTTCTTCCCCTTCGTCAGTGATACACAAATAGATTTAAATCCAGTTATCTTTGCAGCTACTGGAAGCCTTCTAATGTCCAGTAATTCAACCGCTCACACCTTTTCCCTCTATTGTCACATTAATAAATATCACAGCAGTGGAGGTGTTGCATTAATCAATGAAGGCTCACTTCAGCTCCCCTCTGTGACTTAACTCCCCTGCTCGCGTCACTCTGGGTCAGTGTCATCGCTCTTCATGTGAAGAGAAAGGGAAGTGAAAGTGAAGTGCAAATAAAAAAGTGAGTGCTGCGTCAAAGAAATGTTGATAGATTAATATGTGAAATGACAGCAAAGAGCCTTGAAATCTTCCATGTTGATCCTTCGCATCACTTCAACATGCACTGTGCTGGATCACTGTAGATGATACAAAACTCTCGATTATCACGATATTTCAGAGTATTTTTGCGACAACGATATACTTGACGATATTAAAAAATACTGAAAAATATATAGAAAATTATTTTTTAGTCTGTATAAATAAACAAAAATTGTCCAACAAAATAAAAATCAACCATAAATGTAAATGTAGTGTGCCAAATACAAAAATTGTACTCTTCACTCTTGAGTATTAGCAAATAATAAAAATAACCATCTAGGGGGTCCGGGGGCCCCCCAGGAGAAAATTTGGTACATTTTATAGTACAGTGTGATCAATTTCATCTCTCTCTCTCAGACTATTATACCACTAGTAGTAGGAATGTTGCCAATATCATGATATGCATTTTTTTTACCCATAAAAAAAAAGAGTAAGATCTCCACCACCAGTGTAGGTAGAATTGATTTATATGCATTTAATAATCTACGTGTATAATTGCATTCGTGTACATGGAAATTCACTTGTAATCATGCTAAAATGTTGGTTACAATATGAAAGTAACTTTAATGAGAGGAGATGGAAGTGTTTGACTTTGTGACAATGACATTGCACGGCTAAATTAGTGTCCTTTTGACGACTCTGGTAAACCCAAGGCTACCCTACATGGTTAAAAGATACATGGTTTAAAAGAAGTTAGACTCTGGTTTCACACCATTTAATTAATTGGAAACATAACATAATTTTTATTAGTAGTTAATGTGAAATTTCAAAAGCCACTGAGAGTCCTTAAGCATAGCCTTGTGCCCAACACTGGTCTCTGATATTAACCTGCAGAAATGCCAACATGTGTCAGAGCTATTTTTCAGGTATGGCTCAAGTTAATGTAGTCCTTAAAGGAACACTCCACCGTTTTTTCATATTAAAACATGTTATTCGGTCAAGTAAGACGAGTTGATACAGACCTCTTGCGTCTCAATGCTTGCACTCAATCGCCCTGGCGCGCGGCGCCACTTGGCTAGCACTTAGCTTAGCCCAGTTCATTCATTAGGATCCAAACAGATGGACAGTTAGAAGCGACCAAACTCCTCCACGTTTTCCCTATTTAAATACAGCTACACAAGTAGTTAAACGACCAAGTATGGCGACACAAAATAAAACGTGGCGCTTTTCTAAGCGGATAAAAAGGTTAACTATAATGTATGGCGGAATAGCACTTGGGAGCACTTCGACTCGGCGCAGTAATATCATCACTCCTGAAAAATCTTCTCCCCTCAGGAGTGATGATATTACTGCGCCGAGTCGAAGTGCTCCCAAGTGCTATTCCGCCATACATTATAGTTATCCTTAGAAGGAGTTTGGTCGCTTCTAACTGTCCATCTGTTTGCATCCTAATGAATGAACTGGGCTAAGCTAAGTGCTAGCCAAGTGGCGCCGCGCGCCAGGGCGATTGAGTGCACGCATTGAGACGCAAGAGGTCTGTATCAACTCGTCTTACTTGACCGAATAACATGTTTTAATATGAAAAAACGGTGGCGTGTCCCTTTAATGATTGAGCAACCATGATTATATTTTTCTATATGGCCCTAAAAGTTTATCACGATATTTCACGGAATTTTTTGCTATAAGGATATTCTTGACGATATTACAAAATACTGAAAAATATAAATAAAATTATTTTTTTAGTCTGTATAAATAGATACAACTAAAAATAATACTCTTGACTCTTGAGTATTAACAAATAATAAAAATAAATATCTAGGGGTTCAGGGGACATGCAACCCATATTTCCAATATCATGATGTGCATTTTTTTTTTACTCATAAAAAATATACTGGTATAATCGTGAATGATACGATATGGCACACCCCTAATATTTTCTAAATTTGTGATCCCTATATGATAATTCCTCTGATCATTCAAACTTCTCTCTTATCCCGTGAAATGTATCACATCTCATGGATGAACTGGCAGTTGGAATCAGCATGACATTAACTGTCCTTCTGGTGCCATTAACAGGTTAAAACTTCAAGTTGATTTATTACCATTTGCCTCATTTGCCCTTTGTGTTTAATTCACCTCCGATGGTCCCATTACTCAAGTGAAGGAGTCATTCTTTTGACTTTGCACAGAGCATTTAAACACTTTAATTCCCTAAATCCAATAAAAATTGCTTTTACAGCCTTGTTATCAGGACTAATGCTAACAAATCACTTTAACTAATCTAGGTAACTCTATGTGGACAGTTTACTTAATGTCATATTACAAATTACGTGCACATATACTATGACCTCTAGGAGGTTGCTGCCTAACAATAAACTGGGTCATAGAAAAAAAAAAATGATACGTGAATTAATAAAAAAATTCTTAAATCAACCCAACATTTACTTTGGTCTGCCATGTTTCTGTGTCATATGACGTCAACTCAAGGGTCATTTGCAAATGTTAGCATGCTAACATGCTATACTAAAATAGTTTGCATATTTCAGTACAGCCTCACAGAACTGTTAGCACGGCTGCAGACTTTAAGTCAAACTTTTGACATTTGTGTGCATTATCATATAGCAAAACGTATGCAAAGCCACACACAAAACTAGTGTTGCAATTAACGTTCATGCATTACATAAGATAAAGCTGTTCAAATGGCCAAAAACTCGCACTTTGCAAGGAATTATGAAGTTGCACAGCAAAATTTTGTAAAATATCATCACAATATGATTCAATAACACATTATAAATAATTATACTGAATTATTGGTCAGCTTGAATAGCATATAATTGTGTTTTTCATGGTTAATTTCCAATTGGGGGCAGCTCTATCTCCCTCACATTTGCTTGCATCGTCTTCATAGATCATATAAAAATGCCAGAAAAACACCAACACTTATTTTTTCTTAAGCAGATTCACTTAAGCTGCCATCACTCAACATAGTGGGAATTCAAGTGTTAGCATGAGTGAAATATCCCCTTCACAAAACAGCCACACTTGGCCACAAACTGTGTGGTTTTACGGTTATGTGTGGTTTTAGCTATGACAAGTACTCATTTCACACTGTAGGCAGTTCCAGTCACCTTTTATCACTCAGCCGGCTGTGTGAGCGTTTAAGTGCTCACGTTGACTGAAGATTGGGTGAAGAGTCCAAATTGTGATAGTCCCATCACACGATGAAAAACCTGGCAAATGGGCCAATCTCACAGAAAGCCAGCATAGGGCATTATTTTAGATCTTTATATCTCAGCACTCAGATATTGTCCTGTGCACTAATCAAAGATTTTTTTAAGAAAAGAAAGAGGATTACCTGCTCACTTTTATTACAGAAGATGCTCCTGTAGCATCAACAGCCCTGCGAGATCAAACGGCTCCTGACAAAGAGCGACACTATTGGCTGATTGCTGTTCAGGCATCTCATCTGCTTCACCAATCGCGTTTCTGCCAGCCTTGGCGATAGACTGCATTACATTGTTGGGAAGCCAGAGAGAGAGAAAGTCCATGCTTCCTCTCCTCTTAATCCTCTGGCTCTGTTCTCCTCTGCTCCTGATTTCCATCTTTGTGGGAAGTGCTGCTGGTGGTATTCAGGGAGCATCTGTTATAGGAGCAAGCTTCCTGTCATCCTCATCTAATTAAAAACACCATGGACATGTTTCTGATTAGGTTCCTTTAAAAAATAAACCATGTGGCAAGGGGAGGGGGAGTTACATCAGGAACGGTCTTGATTAAGTGTTTGAAATAGATATTGGTGGAACATTGATGTGAAGGGTTTATAATCTCCTGGGAGCAGACCTGTGCATATGACATTAACTTCTCCTATAAGATCCCTTAATACAGTAGTTCTCAACCTTTTTGAGTCGCGACCCCCAATTTAGAAATGCATGTTGTCCACGACCCCCGCTCACTGAACAGAATCTCACACGCACAGTTCAGATCACCCAAAAAAGAAACAAAATGACCAAAAAAAGGAAACAAAATTAACAAAAAACAGGAAGAAAAAAAATACACAAAAAAGACAAAATTACAAAAAAAAAAACACAAATTGACTACAAAATGACCAAAAAAGACACAAAATGACCAAGAAGACACTAAATGACCAAAAAAAAGACACAAAATGACCAAAAAAGACACAAAATGACAAAAAACGACATTAAATGACCAAAAAGACTAAAACACATTAACACATGAACACATTAACACAGTGGAGACAGAGGTGACTTCCAAAATTATTTGGTGACCCCCAGAAATCATCTCGCGACCCCAATTGGGGTCCCGACCCCAAGGTTGAGAATAGCTGCCTTAATAGACTCATATTCATTTGTTCATTGCGGCAAATTCTCCCTGATCTTGCGGAGACAACGAGCTATTGAATCCAGAGCATTTGTTCAAAAGTTCAAAAGATGTCACAATTAACATCTCACCTGCACATCAAACATATATGAGCCGTGCCAGGAACAAATGGGCTGGAGGTTAAAGGGAAATCTATCCCAAACAAGAGCGCTGGAATTCAATCGACTGGAAGAGAGCAGACGAGAGATGCGGAACGACTGAATGGCCGGACTGATTAGTTTGTGTCACAAACGGTTGTGATGTGGTGAAGCTGGCCACTGAATCATGTGAATACTAATCAGTCCTGCTTGGCATCAAATATCGTCTAATTTTCTTTGGTAGCAGCTGGTGATGAGTGGGGAACTGGACTACAGAGTTTGCTACAATGCCAACTTTCATGCGTTTCACAGAGGAAGATCAAATATTTAGATTGAAGCATCTGAGCTCCACTTTGCTTCAAACACGTCCACAGCCGTGATGTGCATGGGCAACGAGAGGAGACACAGGATGGAGAAACAAACAGCTGAGGGAAAGTTGTATCAAGTGTTTGGACCTAATGAATCAAGTGGCTTCCATTAAAAAAGGCCGGCATCGAGAAAGCTTTCACAGCTCCTGCACTTGGAGGCGAGCCCTTGAAATCTTTGTTTATACAGTCGAGTCAACAAATTGAATGGAATCATAAGTATACTTTGTGAGGACACTTGAGGCTCAGGCTGGACCACGTTGTACTGTAAAAACAAATTTAGTTCTGTGTGTGGGCAAAATGCACATATAAATAAACGTGGCATTTATGCTTTTTGCAATATAAACTTTTTTTGTGCAGCATAGAAGAAAAAGTGGGAAATTCACAAAAAAGGAAAAAGCTTTCAATATCAAATGCTCACCTCCAGTGAGTTATATTCATTGAAATTCAGATGATTCATTAATACTAAGCATAAATCCTGTGTGTGTGTGTGTGTGTGTGTGTGTGTGTGTGTGTGTGTGTGTGTGTGTGTGTGTGTGTGTGTGTGTGTGTGTGCGCGCGCAGGAAGTGGATTTGGAGAGGACGAGAGAAAGGGGCAGACAGAGTGACATCACACCTTACGTGTGAGGTTACACCTAGTGACGCAGTCATGATGAATACAACTGCAATTGTGAAGGATTGACATCAATATTATATAAAACGATGGAATAATAAGCAGGAGGGATGAGAATATGCAAACTATCGTGTACAATAATACGTCTCTTTACATTTAGCCATTAATCATGTTTGCATTGGTGGAGGAAGCTGCTCTGCAAAGTTTTGTGTCTTATTTCTGCTCGTCACACTTATTATAGGGTCTAAACTGCAGGATATTAAGAGAAATGAGTGCACTTTTAGGGGACAAAGCTTAAAGCTTTAAAGGGTTTTTACCTTGGATGACATCGGTTGGATGGACATGGAGCTTGGAGAGCGCTGGAGCTGAGAGTCGCTCTCCATCTCATTGTTCTCAGTCATCATTGACTCTGTCATGAAGTCGTTGAAGAAAATACACAATAAAAAATAAACTTTAACTCCTCAAATTGTGTGCAGTCGGTGGAAAGTCTGCGGCCATACAGATCCACATCACAGGAATGTGTGCGCGCAGCGATGTGGACGCCTTATGTCCATTTGCTCTCCACACACCAGCTGCAGGTTGATTAAACTGTTTCTAAAGACACATACACGCACACACACACACACACGCTAGCTGTTTATATTTCGCTCAGGCCACGCGAGGACACGCGCTCAGGATCGGGGTCCGCGTGTGGGTGACTGAATGGTTGGTCCCCCTGAAGCGCATCGGAAAACTCCAGTGTGTCACAAATCCGTCCTGCACTTTCAAAAAACACTCAAACCAAAAAGACATCGATGGTTTGGTAATATCATGTCAGTGTGAGTAGATCCAAACACAGCTCGTGCTCTGAAAGGCTTAGACATGCTGTAAATCCAAAGCGAACTGTGCCCTTCGCCGCTGCACACACTTAAATTTAAGCGCAATGTGAGGCACGCCTTCCCGTGCGTCTGAGGCGCATGATTGGGTCAATTTTTACAACTCTGCCAGGATTCATCTAAACAGGCTTCACGGAGGTGGGCGGGGGCTTATTTTGAAGCCCAAATATAGACTGCCTCCTAATTAGCAATCAGAGAGCTCGTTTTCTCTTTGAGGAGATGAATGTTTTGTAACAAAAACAGGATGTTCCTTCTATATTTTTCTCACCCAGTTCCTGCATAATTAAAGTCAAAGCTGCAGAGTACGCCTGTTTAATTCTGCTCTGTGTCATCCATGGTGCAAATCAACATTTATATGAAAAGGAACTGCAACTACATAATAGTCACTACCAATAGAGTCCTCATACACACACACACACACACACACACACACAAAAGAGGCACATATCACACATCAATCAACTTAAGACAGTGGGAGTGAAGAAATGGCAAGTTAAATAAAAAAATAAAAAATTAAATTAAAAATTATTAAAAGTTCTTAGAGGTCCAGACTATACTTAGATATTGATGTGAACTAAAAATTATATAAATTAAACCACTTAAAAGTTTATTAGGTAGTTAAAATGAGCGGAGTGGAGTCATTTCACAGTGTGGTATTAGTACCTTTACCGAAGTAAAGGATCTGAACACTTCTTCCACCACTGTCTTTTTTACTTCTTTATTTTTTTTTTTACATTTATTTTTCTTTCTTTATTTTAATTTTTTAAGTTTTTAATTTTTAATTTTAATTTTTTAAAATTTTTATTTTTTTTTATAAGCAGAAAGGCCGCGCATGCGCAGAAGCGGAAAAGGCAGCGCATGCGCAGAAGCGACAAGTATTATTATTATTTTTTTAATTTAAAAATTTAAAAATTTAAAATAAAGAAAGAAAAATAAATGTTAAAAAAAACACACCCCGACGGCAGCATGCCCCGACACGCGTGTACTGCGAGGGCCCGTTCAGTACTGCTTGCAGTCCTAGTTAATGATTTAATCTAGATTTTATTAACCAATTTGCAATCAAAAATGTTTAATTTCCTTTGGTGGAATAATTTTTTATACAAAAATCTGAAGAAATTTTGCTGAAAACTGAGATCTTCTTATCATATTATAAATAGTGTTTGGTCACATGGTGCTACAGTTTTTGCAACAGACTCCATTATATTGTAGGAAACATTTTGGTCTAGCAACTAAACATTTGAAAAGTTTAGATCCCATGAAAAATATCACTTTTTTCAATATTCAAAATCAGGAAATTTAAAAAAAGAGATGGGAAAAACATTGCATTTATTTTTTTTTCATATGAAATATGTTTTATGCATTAAATGTGTGCATATCTTTCATATACAACTTGCTGTGAGTTTTCAGATGCCAAACTCTTGATTACCAAATACTCCTTATAGATTCTGACATAGAGCCAAAGTCTTACAAATATATTGCAGAAACATTGGGTCCATGTGCCTAAAGAGTACATATAGTATGACAAGAAATATATTTAATATGATAATTAAGTTTTGGCATCTATGAACACATAACAAGTTCAATACAATAAATGTATGGACACTTTTGAAGTGTAACATATATTTAATATGAAAAAATTGTTTTTTTTTGAGTGGTTTTTGAGAAGTGTGATCTTTCATGTGATCTAAAAAATTAAACCGTGTACAGTTGCTCAAAAGTGTGTCTGTATCACATATTAGACTGATCAGAACAAATTGTCCTTTTCATACTAAATGTAGGCTAGTCTATGGATATGAAAGAGAGGTAAAGGGGTTTTCAGGCCATTGCAAAGCCTGCAGACACGACATGATGCAATACTAGTGACACCATACAAAACAACACAAAGTATGTCGTTATTATGAATCATTGTCATGGGAATGTTAAAGTAGCGACATAACTGGGTGGAGGATGCTGTTGCAAAACTTTCTGCAGCCCATTTTTAATGAAGTCGTGAGTCCGTACACTCATCATCTCATACAGCAGAAGAAACGACCCACATGGGATGAGCTGCACTACTTTCACTCTGTTAATACTTATCTTTTCCCACCTGCCCTCTAAAGCACTGAATACAGAAGCTGCCATGTAGGTGCTGCCCCGCAGAGCTCAAGCTTCACCAGGATTGGTATGTTTTGTTTAAAGCAGCTGAAATAAGGACGGAGGATTGCTACTTCTGATTTCAAATGCAGTCCTATTTCCTACCTCGTTTTAACCAGTCTCCTGGGGTGCGTTTCTATTGATTGCCCCCTTTAGATGAAGGAGAATGCAGCAATAAATTTTGGGTCACAGATACTGATTTTGTATTAACCTGATGAAAGTAAAAAAGAGTGTGAGTTAAGGTAATACTAGTGCAGTGCCTGTAGGAAGTATGTATTCATACATTACATGCAGACCACTACAACGTCTGCAACTCCATAAAACACTTACTTTTCATAAGGTACGCACACCATCCAGCACATACACATTGAACATTGATATTCGCTGGAAACTTTTAGAATATTATTGGAAAGTCGAACCTTGTAGCGCACTTTAAAACTCTGAAAGATAGGTAGGCTAAATATACTTCCAGATGAGATGAGTCAGGGTGGAAATCCAGAGTGAATTGTGTTACTGACCAGGTGTAGGCCTATCACACGATGGGGCGGAGCTCCCCTAAAGGGGGCGGGGCTCATCTAAAAGGGGGCGGGTCTCACCTACAAGGGGGCGGAGCTCCACTAAAAGGCGTCCAATCGGAAACAGTGCAATGCTGCAACACGTCCTACGTAAATAATGATATTTTGAAAAATGAATTCAAAAATCTTCAAAATCAAGGATGCACACCTTCGTGGCATGCGCAAGCCACATACGAAATCTTTGGTGAGTCTAACTAACGGTCAGCTAGATATGCCCTAGACACACACACACACACACA
The DNA here is from genome assembly GCF_030273125.1 of Centropristis striata. NCBI lineage: Eukaryota > Metazoa > Chordata > Actinopteri > Perciformes > Serranidae > Centropristis > Centropristis striata. Next base: position 23,793,937 of record NC_081529.1, on the reverse strand, counting down.
CACACACACACACACACACACAGACAGACGCTTTTTGCTTTTATAGATAGATGAGGTGTTTTAAAGTGAATTCTAAGCGAATACTGCACCATTCACACTTCTTTTTCCATCAGAATTGCATTATTTCAGCTAAGCCTGACATCAAAGTTTGCTCTAAGCTGCCAGAGAAGTCCTTGTGCGTAGGCGTGTTGGAGAAAAAAGTCAGAAAGAAGACAAAAGGGAAGGAGCCTGTGTTATCACATTAATTATTGCTTCACTCTGGGCCGGGGCACAGCAGATAGCAGAGTGACTGCTGAAAGGAGAAAAAAACAAAACAAACAAAAGCCAAGTCAGACATTTTTTTCTAGCTAGTGTGTAGCAGTGCTGTCAGAAATAACCCGAAACAAAATGTCTTGGTGGTGTGGTGTGATCTGATCCGTCTGTGTTCAAACACAGGAAACACACAACAGTTGAGAGATCTGCTGAAGGAGGGAAACACACACACACACACACACACACACACACACACACACACACAGATTTAAATGTCTCCCACTGAGCCATCCACCTTTCATCCTCAATGTGATCCCCCAGGTGGCAGTACACGGCTGCTAAAAATGAACATTAAAACAGGGAGTGGAAACACATTGATCTCTCAGTGATTTAGGGCCGGGGGGGGGGGGGGGGGGGGGCAATCGGAGGATGAGAGGAGTGAAATGAGTCCCATGCGGCGGAAGACAGATCCCAGCCGTGACAGCGGTCGTCATGGTGCAGCTACAGGACCAGAGCTGCTGATCTTTCCACTGGAATAAATTGACACTGATTGTTGATCTGCTTTCACCTCAGACGTGTGCAAAAGCACAGAAACATGTAGAGACTTGGAGTTTTTTCCCAGAAATTTACTGTATTATTTTTTTCTTTAAAGCTTATATTACAAATATTAACCATAACATGTATGTTGTTGAAATCTGTAAATTAATATAATAGGGCATATTCGATTTTTTTTTCTTTTTTTACAGTATTATTCTACTGCTTAGTTGTCTTGGACGTTAAATTGAAGTGAATTATTTTTAAGAATGTATTTTTTTTTTAAATACACATATTGCTGAATGTAAAATAAGGGGAACAATATGAATTCTTACAGTAAAACTTCAAATTAAATGTAAAAAAAAGTTTAAAAATAGTAAAAACAGTAAAAAGTCTGGCAGCAAACATTTCTAAACACGTCACGTCATATTTAAGAAAAATTTACCTTTAATTATTCTACAGATCAATATTTTTTAAATAGATATTTACTTTACAATATCTGTATTTGTAAGAAGTCATGTGTAAATTAACGTAGCTGTTTACTGTAGTGGTCGGCAACTTTTGAGGGGAGACAAATGGTTATTTTTTTAAGAATATAATTTGAATGCTTTACGTTTCCGTCAGACAGCTCCGTTTATATTTATGTGGGAGAAACTTGTCATCAAAGCCACCAGACTCCACCGAAAAAAAAATGTAATTTTACATAGCGGACAACAGCATTTGCTGGTCTACTGCTGCCTTGATCAGTTAGATTGTTTGTGTTATTGTGCAACTTTGGTGAATTTGAACTAACCTTTAAAAACATCGAAGTCACACAATAACAGAAACTTATGGAATTACACTTTAAATCAAAAACTGAACTAAAAACAAACTTAATGTTGTCCACAACAGAACATTACTTAGTTGATGTGTTGGTTCTCCATCCTGCTTCTCCAAACTGGGGTGTAATAATATGCATATAGAACAAAACTCTTAACATAGAATAAAGCCAGGTTCAACATTCTCTTTCATTTTGTTGACATAGTAGAGTTAAAGGTTTTAATAGAGGGGAACTTTTTTCTTTTTATCACTCCAGTCATCAGATAAAGCTGTCAACAACCATAACCAACAGAAACAGATAGGAGTGAAACTGGAAAGTTTGTTATAACTAGTATAAGGGGGAAAAACTCCGATACTCAGCTCAGCTTTTAAAGATAAATATATGTATTGTAAAATTACATAGTTTGACACTACAGGTGAATAGGGACATTTTTGAACAACAATATATCACCATTAAAGTTTCCCAAGTTGATTACTGACTTTAAAATAATAGTTTATTTTATTGCTAGTTTTCTGAAATGTTCTATTTAAATATTCAAATGAGGTTTTATCTAATAGTTACTTTTGGTAAATTTAGAATAAATCTGCAGATGCAAAAAGACAAAGTGTAGCAAAATAAACACATGAATGTGTATTTAGGATGCTTTCTTTAGTCTGAAAGAAAAAATGTTAAGGAAATAAAACAGCCAAAAATTTAATTTGACTGGTGCATTTAAAAACTACATTTTCACCTGTAGTGTCTCATCTAAAAAAAAACAAAAAACTGAACTCTGTCACCAGCAGTGATGGAGTAATTATAAACAGCTCACTGCTGCCCTCTGCTGCTCTGACAATGTTTAACAACCATTAGAAAAAATGAGTTCAGAGAGAAAACCAGACAAGTCTTAATAATATAGGTATATATTTATTCATACGTACATATTCATTTATATCGGTTAATTGTAAAAAAAAAAAAAAAAAAAAAAAAAAAACGAAAAAAGAAAGAAAAAAAAGGAAAAGCTTTACAGTAATTATATGAACTACAGTCATTGTCAAAATTGTTTTTTTTTGTTTGTTGTTTTTTTTTTATTTCTCAGGTGTCAATCTACCATGACCACACACTGTAGATTCACCTCTGTCCTGATCCTCAACCTTTTCTCCAGTGTTTGGGACGTGAAACATACCGATCCAGAGCTCGACTGCCGTGTAAACTGGTGGAAGGTCTGACAGAAAGGACACAGAGGTGTTTGATACTGTGAGGAAGAATAAAGTTTGCTCTGTAGAGCCTGTAGTGTATTTTGTACCATGACAAGACGGGTTGTTTCTTTTGTACACATACAACCATCAGGAGCGGGCTGAGCATTACTACCTGCAATCCATTCAAAGCTGTTCTGATGACTCAGCCTGTGCCACATACAGTGCATGATGTCCTTTTTCCTCCAGTTAAGTCTTAACATCGGCAGAGAACATTAGATATCTCCGCCATTTTGACTCTTAGTTGTTCCCTAATCCCTGAAAACCCCATTCAAACGAAACAGATCAGACTGGATTACACTGGATTCATCTCAGTTTGTATTATCCTGCCTGCCGTAGCGGTCAAATCTCAGACTGAACAGAATCATCATTCAGTGTTTCTGCCTGTTGCTGTGCATCTTAAAGTAGAGCGGGGACATTTGACGCACGCTGGTTTTAACAGTTTCTGTCTTCTTTTGATGGATTTGGGTGTTATGGAGGGGGGAAGCAAAGGCATAAAACTGATAAGGGAGAAAAATCATTCTGCTTTAGTGGCACACAATGCCTGAACAGCCATCCTGACGACTTATCCTCGATGGAAACATTCAATAAGTGGAACCTACATCATACATACATCATTAACTCCTCCTCAACTTACATTAAAAAAAAAAAAAAAATCCAACTCAAATTTTAACATTTATTACAATTGCACTGGCGCCATCTCTTCCCCCTGGACAAAGGCTACACTCTGGACATTTAGTAACAATAAACTCTTAATAAAAACACAAACACCATCAGATCCACACTGAGGACTGGGAGAGGGCTCAAACTCAACTTGGAGACTTCAAAACACAGAGCAGGCGCAATCCAAACCACACCAAAACAGAAAATGCAAAACGAAAAAAAAAAAAAGGTAGAGATCCAGAGGAAAATCAGAAAGAAAAGACACATTTATAAAAGGAAACGGGGAGAAAAAGAGACACAGAATAAAGCAGGTACAAAAGCAGGAGAAGATAATCCATAAGAAAAGGCTTCAATACTTCATCTGGCGGGAGGCCAAAGTCCTTTATAGCCCTCCGTTGCGACAAATGATCATTCCATCACATCTGTCAGCAGGCCAGAAATGTGCACTCAAGATTCAGTTGACCTCCTCTTGCAGTGACTCTGCCGGTCTGATCCGGTCTGCACTGCTCCCAGACAGATGGAGGAGGAGGTCACAGGTGGCAGGGTGCAACACGCTGTCACTCCGTCCCCTGCAAGGCCTCAGTAGGAGTCAAGGAGTCGCTGGCGTTTTCTCTCACTGCTGCGTTTGGTTCACCAGTTCCTCGTCAGCAGAACCATCACCGATGCGAAACAACAAAAGCAACTTATAGAAATCAAACTAACTGAAAATAGATGTACTTTTGATTGTTTTCAGTTGGCTTTTTCTTTCCATTGTTCTGGTCTGACAGCATGAAGTCATGTAGTGATGTCAGACTTTTTTTTTTTTTTTTTTTTAATCTTCTGTGTCTTTTTCTGTTGAGCTCTCACAGGCCAGCATCAGTTCTTCTGTCCTGAAGGCTCATTTTGAGTGTCCAAAAGCTCCAGCACATATTCTAAACACACTTAAAACAAGTATGTGTGAGCTTCACTGTAGTTCCCTCATTTGACAGAAATCTCTGCCCCCCGTCTCATATCATCATCTGTCGTTTAGCTGGCTTTCGACTCTCGGGACTCCGCGGTCCTCTCATATTTACAATTAGATTTTAAAAAACTAGAGGTGTTACATGCAACATTTGGCATCTTCTCGAGTCCCCACTTGTGAGTCTTAATTGGTGTCCATATTTAGAAAAATATTTGTCTTTTTTTTTTTTTCCTTTCTCTTCAGTATATTGAAGCTTCTGATTGTAACAGAGAGACAGAGAGAGAGGTGAGGGTACAGGTGTAGCAAGCTCAGTGTGTGCATGAAGATTTGTATTTGTGTTGTTAGTAAAATGCCAGTCTTCAATTCTGAGATGGTCGTCTTTGTAAAGTGTCTCATCATTGCTAAGTGCAAATAGCTGCAAGTTTTTTTCTGTTTAAAAAAAAAAAAAAATCACAAATAGGCTTTCTGCTGCTTTTTTAAATTTTACATGTGTGTGTTAGAGTTGTCGGCAGTTTACTGGCTGCATCGCTGCCTCTTTTTTCAAATAAACAGCTTGCTGATCAAAGCAGGTCTTACTCAAGTGCAGTTCCCATCTAGAGGTAGCTGTTAAGTGACCTTCAACACACGTGTGAGAGGTTAAAAGGGACTTTTTTTAATATTCTCTTTAGAGGCTATTACTGTTATATATCTCAAAGTGCTAAATAAGTAAAGAGTATCACTCCGCTTGAATATGGAACGATGCTTTTTGATGTGTACTTCATGTGATCAAGAGTTCAATCCCTTAACAGTGGTGATCACGTTTGATTTTTTTTTTCATAACCCTCTTTGTAATACTGGTTTGTCCACTGAACACAGACCAGGAATGTTTAGCCATTCTTCTAAGAGTTAATCTGTGCATGTATGCTCAGCAGAAAGCCTGTGTGTGTGTGTGCGTGTGTGTGTGTGTGTGTTGGAGAGATTCAGGAATGTTTTTGGGGAAAATGACCCAAGACCCTGTAGCGTGTTTTGGCTCTCTCCTTCTCTCTGCAGCTCCAAAGGGAGGGGGGGGGCACACCAGCACGTACTCTATGACAGGGCGCCGGGGAGGGGACAGCAGGTCAGGGGTCAAGTGACGGGCTGCAGCGAGCGTGTACGAGGGACACGGGGAGAGGAAAGAGGGGGTTGCTGTCTTTACATCATAGCAGGACGCAGCAGCGGCAAAACCTCTGGCGGCTGCCCCCGACCGAGGGGGGCGGAGTGACGGGAGCGAAGTATGCGTGCACTTTGATGTTAGGCAGATGGGTCTGTGGGGAGGAAAGAAGGAAAAATAGATGGAAATGTGTTAATGGATCATATTAATACTTTAAAAAAAATTGCCAAACTCGTGTTTTCAGATCCCGTCAGGCTGTGACTGATGTTATGATTAAAGTCAGGCCAGAGATCTGATGCTGATGACTCCAGTTCTCTCAGTCCACAGTTCACAGTGTTTCACACATTTGTTTTGATTCATCACTTCTTGTGGGTCCATGACATCCATCTAGAACAGGCATGTCCAAACTATTGAAATTTTTTATATCTGTCCCCACAGGCTGCTCCAGCTCCGCTGTCATAGGGACAGATATAAAAAATCTTTCCTTCCACATGCCATCACACTGTACAATAACAAATAGTCTGGTTCATTACATACTGTCTATGCACTATGTGTTTTTTATGCACACTGTTCATTGCACCTTATTTGTTTCACAGCACCAACATTTTTACACTGCATATTCATATTTATTCTGCACTGGAATTCTACTCTACTCCTTAATACATACTCCTTCTTTAGACACTTTATTTTTTATTGTATTTTTATATTTTATTGCTTGAAGTATGCCTAGGTTCTTCTTTTTATTTAATTGTGTTGTTATTGTCTCTGTGTGTAATGCTGCTGCTACACTGCAATTTCCCAGCTTGGGATAAATAAAGTCTATCTATCCATCCATCTATCCATCCATCCATCCATCTATTCCACAAAGGGCCGTGTGGCTGCAGGTTTTCATTCCAACCAGCAGCAGCACACCAGACTTGACTCAGTTAATCAACTGATCTCAGTCAGTTGATTAACAGTTGACTGGTCAAACTGTGTGCTTTTGCTTGGTTGAAACGAAAACCTGCAGCCACACGGCCCTTTGTGGAATAGTTTGGACATGCCTGATCTAGAACATTCTCCTCTGTTGCTTCATTAAGGTGAGGCACTACAGCCATAAACATAGCATTTTATGCTCTTGTCAATTTTGAGGTTTTGGGCTATGTTTCTCCTATAAAATGTCTTCTTTCAGAATAGTGAAAAGAAAACTATCTATTTTACTTTATATGATGATGATAATAATAATAATAATAATAATAATAATAATAATAATAATAATAATAATAAAAAATTGTATTTGTAAAGCACTTTTCATTGTTAAAAGCAATCCCAAGGTGCTACAGAGTACAACAAGATTAAAAACAGGTTAAAAGGCCAAAGCACAATGATACATTTAATAAAAGGCTTTTCTAAAAAGAAAGGTTTTTAGGCCTTTTTTAAAAGAGTCTGTTGTTTGTGGAGCCCTCAGGTGGTCTGGGAGGGACTCACTTAAAGTAAGCGTTCTTTTGCAGCGTGTAGCCTAAACCTCGTCATCACAGGCATTGTTAGAAATCTCCCACTCCTGCCCAATATTATGTGTTTTACATGTCATGTATTGCTTTTTCTATGAATTAGTCTCAATATTTTGTCTTTAAATAGTCATTTTCATTGAGAATGTATGAAATCTTTAAAGGCTGTTTTATCAAAATGAGATTTTTTCTTCTCATAAATCTCAACTTCAGCCTCGCTCACAGACACCAAACTATATTCTGAAGGTTTTTACAGATGGGTTTGTTTTTATATCCTGATTTATAGAACATTTTGTTCCTAAAAACGGTGACCAAAATTTATCTTTTTATAGTTTTGAAAAGTATTTTCTGAGATATCCCAGTATATATATATATATATATATATATATATATATATATATATATATATATATATATATATATATATATATATATATATATATATATATATATATATATATATATATATATATATATATATATATATATATATATATAAATGAAATTAAAACTTTGAAATTTGCTTTATCCAATGTTTGGATTTATGCATCTGTAAATATATGCAAATCAGCGCAAAATTAATGAGTTAACACCTAATTTGCATATCTAAACATACAATTTTAATGTCTCAATGTCAATAACTAACTGGGGAAGTTTCATGGTGATATACAAGATAAAAACTGATCCTATTGTCCACCTGTAGTTTCTCCCCTTAACAAAACGAATAGGAAAGTATGTGTTCATTAAGTATCTAAACGCACCATGTGGAGTTTTCTACACGTTTCATTTACATTCACTAAAACCTTTGAGGTGTCCTTGAGGTGGATTTTCTTTCTTATAATACTTGTTAAGCTGATTTTTACCTCTGCAAAGCAGGTTATGTTCTCGGCTTGGTGAATTTGTCTCTTTGTTTGTAGGGTACCCAAAAAAATACTGGCCTGATTTTCATTAAATTGCTGGAGTGGTGAGGCATGGCTGTTTTTGTTAAAAAATATGTTAAAATGGCTGTGTTGTCATTATTTTTTGCTGGGATCTCTACGAAACAAAGCTTTTACATGATTTGTAATTTGGACATCTCTGCAGCCCCAAAAAAACTTTATAAAAGTTTATAATGGTAGTTTTTACACTTATTTTGCCTTTAATAAATGCTGCACATCCTGTGATTTGGCCTAAAAATATGGATTCACGGTGCAGCCCGAGATCCAATTTCAGAAAGGATTGGGTTAATTTAAATAGCAGCTCCAGACTGTGGTTCGTAGAATGACATTTGATCAGAGAAGGTGTTTGTGCAGCTTATTAAGATGCTTTAAACAAGGTGCAATGGATGCACAAAAGATGCAATTTTATAAGTTAGATTGTTGACATCTACTAACAACCAATAGTAATTTTGAAGTATACTTTAATTTAAGTACTTCAGTCCAAAACTAGTTTGGATTCAGCTGAACCAATGCACAGTGCCTGAACGGGGAGCATTTTGCATGTAGGTTATTCTCATCATTCAGAATAAAAGGAATTAAAAGATACTTTCGTGGCAATGATGCACAAATATACTTTTGCACCAAAATAGTGTATGTTGAGCCCACAAAATAGGTGTTTATTATATGAATCAATGCTTACTCACTGCCATTAGCCCACTGAACTCACCCTTAGTCTCTTGATGCCTGCGCGTGTGATCTGCTGGCAGTCGTATAGCTCGATGCGATCCAGACTATGGCAGCTCTTCAGGTGCTCCAGTGAAGCGTCTGTGATCAGGGGGCAGTTGTCCAGCTCAATCACCTCCAGGCGGTCATGAGCACAGGGGCCGCTGCCGAGGTGTCTGATGCCGTCATCGGTGATCAGCTCACAGTGAGACAGACTCTACAGGAGTACCGGCACAGGAGCTCCATTACCCAACTGTCTACTAGAACAAGCTGTGATGTGGTGCTTTTAAATACTACAGGAGAGGCAGCGAACACTCACCAGGACTTGCAAACGAGGGCAGTGGATAGACAGCTGGATGAGTGTTCCATCTGTGATCTGATGCAGAAATAAAAAGATTAATCTCACGGTGGCAGTCTCTTTACAACAAGAAACAACCAGAACAAGCCTGATTTTTGAAGTAAAAGACAGCTTCAAGATGGGTAAGGTTTCTGGAATATTTTTTCTTGAATTTTGATGGTGATTTAAGCTGATTGCAGGTCTTTTGTGTGTCAATTTCAGTTGTTAGTTTCACTGTATTGACGGCCATTGCGGCGATTTGATTGGTCGCCGGCACAGAGTATCTGGTATGAGAATACACTGCTTCACTGTAGCGTCAGCCGTTCTGTGTCAGCCCTCATTGTGTGAAGACCAAATTGGGTAAAGGCCTGCAAGTCTACCTGCGGGAGTCCACCGAGCAAGACACCGACAGTTAAGCCTTTTCTACTTTTTCTACTACCCTCACTCACGCAACATGTGCTAAGAAAAAAGAAATCCCTGTCGTTCATGGCTACCGAAAACACAGAATCACAGTCACAAGTCACAGTCAATGCAACCCTGAGAACGTTTCCACACTCAGGAAAGCCTTGTTAACAATACAGAATTCATCCAAGCACAGGTTAATTTATCTAACAGACAATTACTAGCTCAGACCGAAACCTGGATTTGTCCAGAAAACACGGCCACACCAGCTGCACTCTCTGCTGACGCCACTTTCTCCCACACACCCAGATCTGTCGGACGCGGAGGCGGCACTGGTGCCCTTGTTTTTAAAAGCTGGAAAGTCACAAAGCTGTCTCTGCTCAGCAACTTCTCTTCCATCTAAACTCATTGTGGTCATCTTATACCGCCCGTCAGGGTGCCAACTGAAGAATTTGTTGTAGAGCTTGACATGCTACTCTCGGCCCTCCCTGATGAGGAAACACCACTGATTGTCATGGGAGACATGAATATCCACACTGAGAAAGCTGAAGCTTCTGACTTCCTGTCTCTTCTGTCATCCTTTGACCTCAAACAGGCCGTCACCCCTCCCACGCAGAAAGCCGGCAATACGCTGGATCTGATCTTGACTCGTAACTGCTCAACAGCAAACCTGTCTGTCAGCCCCCTACATCTATCAGACCACTTCTTCATTCAATTCACAATCTCACTACTGGATAAGCCTCATCCTCAGCCGTGCAGGGTCTCCTTTCTCCAAAACCTTCAGGCCCTGACACCAACCCAGCTCTCCACTCAGGTTTTGGCCAACCTGCCTCCTCTCAAGGAATTTTCATCACTTGCTGTTAACGAGGCCACGGACGCTCTCTGTTCCTCCCTTAATTGTCGTCTAACATCTAAACCTGCTGGCGACACCCCTCCCAGCCCATGGCTCACTGAAGTCATCAGAGAATACAGGAAAGGACTCAGAGCAGCAGAGAGGAAATGGCGCAAATCCAGGGACGCCCTGACCTTGACAACTATCAAAATCTCCTCATGTCTTTCACCTCCTGCCTAAAATCAGCCAAGACCACTTCCTATCAGGACAAGATCTGCAAAGCCACCAATGCTTCCACAAATCCACAAATCCTGTCGCCAACTACACTCAGGCCCCGTTCACACGAGGACGGTCTGAACAGAAGACGCAAAAGTGGCGTCACGTCTTCACTTTTTATTCCTCGTTTAGACGAGCGTTTTCGGGAGGAAATCTGCTGCATACGGTGACGCAAAAGTGTGTGAAATTGGATTGTATGCAGCCAGGCGGCATCACTTAAAGCCATAAGAGCATCTTTGGGCATGTGGAAGTTTTCACGCCACACATTTTCATCAGCTACTCCTTCCACAAAGTTCTCCACCATCACTAGATCTCCCAGGTCTCGTTCACAGCCGTCTGGCTCCTCCCACCAATTGCTGCATCCAGAATGTGATGGAGGTAATTCCAGATCCTTCTCTGTTCACTAATACTATCTGTACATATCCTGGACATTTGGTGGAAAGACTCCTGTAAGTTTATTAGAGCTGCCAGAGCAGCTTGAAGGTCCCACCATGGAAATAATCCCACGTTTGTTTATTTCCTGTACTGGAGCATGTATGTGACGTAAACACATACGTGACGTGAGCAGATCAGATCAGAGTTTTGTGTCTTGTCAGTGTAGACGACACGCTACGGAGGAGAGGATTTAACTTTTCCACTTTGGAAGGTGGTTTCAGATTTTTGCCTCTTTAAGCCCCCAAAACGCCGTCACCGTCTAAACGAAAGGCACTTCCAATAAAATATTTTGTCGTTTTCACCCGCGAGCGTCCTTGTGTGAACGGGGCCTCAGTGGCTCACAGTGTGGCTCCTCTTCCGCTGAAGGGCTCTACATCTCATCTACCAGACTTTTCTCCTCTGTAGTGCTCCGGTGGTGGAACAAACTTTAAACTCCATCCGATCTGATGGGTCCTGATCAATTTTCAAAAAGAGGCTGAACACCCAGCTTTTTACTGAACACCTACATACATAATCAACACACAGAATACACACACAAAAAAAAAATCTGCACTCACTACTTAAAAACACTTACGTCTAAAAAGCACTTGATGTTGTATATGCCACTTATTCTTGCTTATTCTTGTGTTGTTTCTCGTATTCATCCTTGCTAGTGTTGTATGATCTCTCAAATGTACGACGCTTTGGATAAAAGCGTCTGCTAAATGACATAGATTGTAGAAAGAGTATTTGTGTTGCTTGGCTTGTTTGTTTACCTGCACACATTCTTCTAAATCCATCTTCTCAAGCTCGTGACAATTCTGCAGAGGAGAAAGAGACAATAGAGAGAAACTATGTGATCGAATGTGTCAAATCTTCTTGTTTTGAGATTAAAAACCAGTTTGACATCAATTTCAAATATTTGTGTTTGCATGCCACACTCACCCTTGCTAATGTAGTGAAGCCCACATCTGTAAGCTGAGAGCAGCGAGCCACTTCTAATATTCTGAAAGGAGAAAAAGCAGAGCAGATATTTATACAATGGTGTCCTTTTACAGTCTGCCACTGTTTAACTGGATGTACAGTAGTAAAGCCTGAGATAACTTTACTGCAGAAGGGCTCATTTATTCATTCTTCTCCCCAATCTTAATTATTTACTCAGTCTTTACCGCAGCATTTAAAAATTAATCAAACGTTTATGATAATTATTTTACAGGGAGAGTGAGGGAAAATCCATCCCTGTAAGCCATTTAATTAAAAAAAAAATGAGTCTTATAATGCCGTTTGCAAGAAATCAAAAATCTGTGAGAGAAAAACACCAATTACAGGAAAACAAAATCTGGTTAATGATAATTTTTATATCAAGTATTCACCCCATGTAACCTTGAAAAATACGTTCATGCATGCCTCAACAGTGAATATTAGAAATCAGAACATTTTCCATGACATGAAGTAAAAGGGGTTCTGTTAAGAAGAGCAAACATCTTTTATTATACATCCATTTATTATAATCCAAGTCTCTTTATCCAGTTGTATGCTTACCACATCTCAAACACATGCATTTTAACTAAAAATTACCATTTAAAACACTTCAGCAGTGCCTGTGCAAGTATAAAAGCTTGCTGGTGTGCGGACTGTTTTATACAGAAGGAGTCTTGGATTATACTGCACCGTTTATGTTGGGAGTTAAAAGATGCTTTGATATATTTTTGCTGCTGTTAAATGCTGCTTCCTCTTACTTCAAAGGGAATGTAAATGCACAGAGACAATTCTTTATAATTTGGTCACTTAAGAATTGAAGAGAAGAGACAGTTTTCTCTAAGAACTGAAGGTAACACCGGCTGAATAACTGATAAACAAATGGTTATTTTGCCATTGAAGTATTCCTTTAAGAGGTTCCGGTCTGAGCGGTGCCATGTGAGGACGCGTTTTTGCTGAGGTCCTCGCCAACACTATTAATAAATATAGAAGCAGCTATTTAATGTAAAGACCTCGAGTCACACTCATAATTGAAGCCAAGACGTCGCACCAGGCTTGAAATTTTGACCTAACGCTCGCTGAAAATGTAAAAAAAAGCACTTGACACAAGGGTTAGCTCCAAGGCTAGCCCGGCCTCAGAGGCTAACACTGCACCTGATGCTGTACACCCAGTCGGTGACCCGGACATGAGGCCATCCTCCTAGCAATCGCCGATTTGAGGACTGACTAGATTACGATAATGCTAACACCAAGAGTGAAGCCCTAGATCAGGGGCTGCTGTTGTTTTGGCGCGTCAATCAGGACAGGACCCAGAAACGCTCCTCTCTGACAGTCGTCATAGCAACCTCAAGCTAGAGCTGTCTCCCAGCTACCCCTTCCCAAAAATGGAGAAAAGAAAGGCAGAATTTATTAACCTGTTGAAAACGTTTATTTTGATATTTAAAATCAGAAGGATGCAAATAGAAAAGAGGCATACAATTTTTTATTTAATCTTTATTTAATAAATTCATGACATTGATGTGTTTTTTATTTGAAATTTGATTTTGCATGTCTGCACTATTTAGTTATATATTGTATGTTTATAAGCGTTGCTGGTTCCATATTTAATGTTAAAGCAAAACATGTTTGGTATATATTAAAAGGTTTATTTGTTCAATGTTGGCCCGCGATTTTATTCAAGTTTTAAATTTTGGCCCATTGGGTATTTGAGTTTGATGCCCCTGCAGTAGATAAACGGGTGGTCGCCCTCGAGTCTACAGCCGACAGCAACTCCAGCCTGATTGCTGCCCTGGAGTGGGACATGTCTCATGTGCGGAGGGAGCTCACTACTCAGAAAGCACGAAATGAGGATTTGGAGGCAGGGTCGCAATTACCTGCGCTTTATCGGAATAAAGGAAAGACGGGAGGACCGGAAGCGCACAAAGGAGTTTATATCTCAGTGATGCGGAGAGCCTGGAACTCTACCTGTCCGATCCCTGCACCTCTATTCCTAAAGCATTAGAAATTATCTCTAGCTTTGGAGAGATTTCAGGCTACAGAATCAATCTTACTAAGAGTTTGCTCTTCCCTGTTAACGACCAGGCTCGACAGATGTCTTTTGAGGCATATCCACTAAAAGAAACTTGACACTTTTACCTATCTCGGTGTATCAATAACCAGTAAATACACTGATTTATTCAAGCATAACTTTAAACCAGCCCTGGACCTTATCCGTTATCCTTATCAGCGCTGCCTATATCGCTTGCTTGCAGGGTTATTTCTGTCAAGATGATAATTATGCCCAGGTTCTTATTCTTGTTTCACACAATACCTGTGTATTACCACAATACCAATACCTGATCCCAAAGTCTTTTTTCAGAGAGCTAGATAAATCTATATCCAACTTTATCTGGAATGAGACAATCCAACAAATAAGGAGGGCACATCTTGAGAAACAGAAAGAGGCTGGAAGGCTTAGCACTACCGATTTTTTTACATTACTGGGCAGCTAATATTTATAAACTAATATACTGGGTCTCTGCGTCTTCTGAGGGGGGTGGAGCTGTATGGGTTGAAATGGAACAACACTCCACTCATCTGGTGTCCCTACCTTCTTTAGTATGTGCACCATTGCCACTCAGTAAGCAGCGCCTCACAAATAATCCTGTTATGAGTGACTCACTTCGAATATGGTCCAAATTCAGGACCCACATTAAACATAGACAAGCTATGCCCTCTCTCCCCTCACTCATGTATACAGCATTTAAGTTATGGTTCAGGAATGGTCTGAAACGGGTGAGGGATCTGTTTTAAGGGTGATGTGTTCATATCATTCGAGCAGCTGGTAAATGAGTATAATAACCCCAGTTTACATTATTTCAGGTATGCCTTTGTTCGGAAACAGTTTCCTTCCTTTCCGTTACTCTTGCCAAATGACTGGATAGAGGAGTGGTTGGAGGAGGATCTAAATCAAAGAGGAGGAGTGAGCAGATTTTATGAGGATATCCAGTTGATGCGTCACCGTCACTAAGTCATTTTAGGGCAGGGTGGGAGGAGGAACTAGGATCTGAAGTGTCGGACGTCTCCTGGAAAAGCGCAATTAAGAGAAAATATTCAACTTTGATTTGAAAAAGACATGGTTTACTTCAGTTTAAGGTGCTCCATAGGTTTCATTTATCTAGGAGTAGGGATGCCAGGATATATCCAGATGTCGATCCGACTTGCTCCCGATGCTGTCAGGCTCCGGCCACCCTCTACCATATCGTTAGCCTCATAGCATAATTGCCTAAGTCATTTTTTGGCCAAATTGAGATTTCTGACTAACTTCACTCTACTACCACTGCTGCATCTTTCTGCTTTATTGCATATGTTCTCAGCCTATCAGAACACTTTTCATTTCTGCGACAAGGTATGATGAAGTGATGTAAACGCTAGCAAAACGATTTTTAGTTTATAGTGTAAAGAGATTTGTTTTGACTAGAAATAGGACATTTTGATAAGATATAAGATCAGTATTCTTGGTTAGATTTTGAGTTTTTGCAGTGAACCTGTTCATATTTTCAGGAAAAGCGTTCAGTGAGCAGAAGCACTCTGTGTTCATTCTAAAAAAAGACCAGTGTGATGTATATATCGTTTTTCTTCTTGTTTTCCGAAAACGCTCAAATATGACTTAGGCAAATGCTATGAGGCTAACGATATGTTCAAGGCTTGCCTAAAGTTGATAGAGTCTTTAATTTTTTATACTTTTTCTTACATCTGTGACAAGGAGATAAGCCCTGCTCCTGAGATTGCAATATCTGGTGTGAGCCCTGCTGGGACGGCGATATCTGGTGCACAATCAGACGCCATTGCGTTTTCATCTCTATTGGCCAGACGTTTTGTGTTTGTGTTATTTTGTGTAACTGGAAGTCATACAGGCCTCCCACACACAGGCGTTGGGTTGAAGATGCAATGGCACTTTTGAAACTTGAGAAGTTATAACACACGACCAGGGGTTCAACCCAGAGATTTTATAAGGTCTGGCAGCCCTTTCTGAATTATTTTAACTTACAATTCCCTGCTTGAAACACTGGGACATAATTGATTCACAGGCTGTGTAATATGTCAGGTTTTTTTTTATTTTTATTTTGTTTAGTTTTTTCCTTGATGTACGTTTTTTGGTGTTATTATTGGCACTTTATTATTGTATATGTTTGGGTTGCTGTTTGGGGATTTGTTAATTGTTTTATAAGTGTTAATTCAAAACCCAATAAAAATATTTGAATTATAATGAAATATTCCTTTAAGTCAAAGTTTCACCTACTTCAGAAAGTTTGTTTGCGAAGATTGCATGAATCAAGTTAGATACATTGTACTCAGGCGACATTGTTGCACAGGATGAGGTGGAAAATGACTCACAGTAACAGTAAGTAAAACTGTTTTTCAGACTGAATGGAAAGACAGATTTTTTTAGACTCAGTGGCCCTCATTTATCAAACGAGCGTACGTCAGAAAGTGAGCGTAAAGTGGGCGTAAGATGATTTCTACAAGCCTCGGCATTTATCAATATGGACGTGAGCGGAGGGTACGATCAGATCTCAGTCTGCTCTCAGCTCGTGTACGCAAATTTGAGTCAGCATGAAGTCACACGTCTGAGTCGGAGAATTGATCTTAGACTATTGTATCGATGCCTGGAGCTGATAAAACTCTGTGGTGTTTTGATTTTTAATAGTGACAAAGCAAAACATGTTTAGACTACATAATTTATCATTAAAACATAATTTAAAATAAATACACCCTGCGATCGTGAAATTCTTTAAGCAGAATACCAGCCGAGGATATTAAATGTTGTTGTCTTCTGCTGTTTACTGTTATCCAGTAAACGTCAGCGTCTCCTTCACCGGCGGTGCTGCCCGAATAGAAACATTTCCAATCAGTGCAGCCACACGCTCCTCTCACTAGGACATCATTATTAATAAATGTAAAGAGGTGAATAATATATCTCCATCATAATAATAGCAATATTCTGATATTATATAGACTATATATCACGATGTAATTACTCAAACCTCGCCGGGAGTTTAATGGTCCGCTACTTTACTGACAGCACCACTGATTTCCTTCTTTTTCACTTTTTATGCTGCCAAACAAAACCAGTTTGTTGTGTTGCAGCTGTTGGACGTCAGCGTTTCACTTTCTGCCTCTGAGAAATTCCTCTTCTTTTAGAATTAAAACTTACTTTAAAACATTGTTTACCTCCTTCAACCAAAAAGCTGAAAACTTTTAAGTCTGTGCTCCAAATGTAAAATATTCAGTGAACTTGTTTGAGTTTATAACTATAAGTACTTTTATTTCATAAACCTCCGTCGCTGCGTATTTCTTTAATATGTCTATATTGTCCCTATTGTTAATTGTAACGGTGCACTTTGCTAATAAAGCTGAGTTTAGAGGGTGAAAAAATTATCGTTTTGGCCGTATTGCGTCCTTCGGTGTCGTAAACTCTGAAGGCGAGCCTTCTGAATCGGGTATATATTAGGGCGTGGTATTTAAATTACGTTTGTTTCGAGCCGCCACATTTATCAACAGCCGATCATTCTTACGCTGTGATTGGAGAGATACGATCGTTTGATAAATCACACGTGGACCCTGTTGTAAGACCAAATACACACTCGGATCTGCGCTCGTTTCTACGCTCGCTTGATAAATGAGGGCCAGTGTGTGTGTGTGTGTGTGTGTGTGTGTGTGTGTGTATCAATTCACCTGAGGCGAGGGCAGTTCTGTCCCAGGGCGTGCAGGATGGCGTCTGTGATATTAGCACAGCCCGACACACACAGAGACTGCAGGCGGTGACAGCCTCGGCAAATTATGATGAGGCCCTCATCTGTAATCTGCTGCTCACAGGAAGACAAAATGTGTGGATGTTTTCGTGAGTGAGGTGTGGTCGATTAAATCCACATCCACCTTGACAAGTGACAACATGCACTTCAACACACACATACTTTAACAACCAGCTAACAAGAGCAAATTATTTTTCTCCTTTATTTGTAAGTATGTCTAAAGAGGAGGAACAGGTGACAAAGAGGACGAGATTAGACAATGAGTTCCTGAGGTGTCAGACAAGGAGGAGATGGAGACAGGAGGAGGGTGAGAAGAGCCCTTAGGTGCTGATAAAGGAGGAGAGTTTGGAGACAGAGAGAAAAATATATATGCATTGTGTGTGCAGACTTCATAGACTATGGGCTGTATGAGCTGGAAGTCCACAACGAGCTTTGAGTTGGAGAGCACAATGTAAAGTTGGTGCACATTATCCTACACTGTAAAAAAAGTTTGTAGAAATACACACTATATAACACAATAACACTGTCAAATACATCAGAAATAGGGCATAAAATGAAGAAATGTATATCACTGTATTAGACACTTTTAATTACCGTAAATCAAAGAATAGCACCAAACTTTTAACTTTTTTGTGTCATAAACTGGAAGAAACACACAGTTTTGCTGTAAAAATATAACATTTTCATGCAAAACTTATGGAGAAATACCATGATGTGTGAATGAATGACACAATTCCACTAAAAATAATAGGACTATTCAGTCTAAATTACAGTTTTCGCTGATATTTACATTTAAATTTACAGTAGAAAATCCACTCACTGTAATTTTTACGGTGAAGTTCTGGCAACCACAGCTGCCGGTATTTTACCGTAAATTAAACAGATTATTTTTTACAGTGTATATATCCTGAAAATAACAGCAGTTTTTATGTAGATTTTACTTTTACACCCAAATTGCAGATTGAGGGGTTTATGACAATGTTTGTTTAAAGAGAGGCTTCACATTTAAACAATAAGAAATGTGCCTACAGAGTATTAATGAAAATGCATGTTTTGTTTTTCCAGATTAATTGGATTAATCTTCTAGGCTTTTACTTACTGAGCATGTCTGCAGGTTGAGTGTGACCAGCTCTGGACAGTGAGCCCCGATATGCTTCAAAGCCTCATCCTCTAGCTGTGGAAGAGATTGCAGCCATTTGAAATCTAATGCAAGAATACAATCGTTTCCCCACCAACCCCTCTACTGTCACTGATATATCAGAAACACCTCCCTGATATATTGCAATACAATTCAACAGCACCACAAACTCCATGTTTCTACACGCGTTTGTGTTGTCATTTGTTTCTGTCCTTCTAACGAATGATCTGTGACATCACCATAGATATACAGTACGCGGTTGTTTTTTCACACTGTAGTGTTGACTGTTGGTGGAACAGGATGGTGCTATGTGAAGGCGTTCACATTTGCAGTAAACAGTGTCTGGCATGCCTTTCCTCAGAAACACCCTCCATGCTGCACAGGAAGTAATGCATTTTATTGCATGTTTGCAGCAGCAGCAACTGTTGAAAACAGTGAAAATACTGTAGGAGGAACTTGGTAGTTAGTATGAAAGTATGGGAACCAATTTCAGTCAGTAAAGGAAAAAAAAAACATGTAAACTTAGCCTTGTGATTATAAAAAGTCCTGCAAGTCATTTATTCATTAGATTCGTGCTAAAAAAAAAGGGAGAAACTTCCTTCAAAATAAGACTTACTCATCTAATATAATGACATAAATTTAAATAAATAGAAACTCAAAATAACGAGAAACTTTCTAAACATATACTGTTATGACATATTAAGTCATTATTTCGAAAAGGAAGGTTTCTCATTATTTCACTATACTTTGTCATGATATTGTGATACTGAGTCATTATTTACAGAAGGTTTCTCAAAATAATAACTTACAGGAACATTTCATCACTTTGGAAAACGACTAAGAAATAAATAATAAAGTACTTCAAATTTAGTTGCATTTAGATGTATCCAATTGCATTTTACACTGAAGTCAATCATTATGCTCCATCACCATCAGCTCTGGTCTGCATCTCCAGATCAAGGTTATAATAGTTTTGGATTTTTCATTAGTTTTAGTTTTAATTTCGTTGTCAATTTTTGTTTTCAAATTCAGTTAGTTTTAATTAGTTTTTAGAGTGAGTTTGCTAGTTTTGATTATTTTTATTTTTTGAAAAATGCTTAGTTTTAGTTTAGTTTTTATTAGTTTTAGTGTTAGTTTTAGTTTTTTGTAATGGGGTATTTTTTGGGTGCCAGGTTCAATAAAGTCCCAATAAATGTTTCCTTTATTTCCTTTGTCTGATCCATCTCAGCCCCAATAAGTTTACTAAGTCATGAAACCAGATAGATGAAATAGATTTAATATCAACCAAAAAGGTTTATGTATGAAAAAAGTTGTCAAAGACGAAAACTAAGGACATTTTCACTATAATTTTAGTTAGTTTTGTAACCACACAATACAGTTTCAGTTAGTTATCGTTTTTTTAAAAACTCCCATTTTTATTTTTATTTCAGTTAACGAAAATCTTTTTTCAATTCTAGTTTCCGTTATTTCGTTAGTTTTCGTTAACTATAATAACCTTGCTCCAGATCACATTTAGGCCCGTACCTGTGTGCATCCCTTGAGGAAAAGGCCTTTCAGTCCAGGACAGCAGCGCACCAGTGCCTGGATGCCATCCTTGGTGACTTGATCACACCAGGAGATGTTGAGCTGCTCCAGCAGGGGACAACCCTCACTGACAGGAGCAAATTAGAAAAAGGACAGGTGAGAAGTGGGAAAGAACTAAACAAAAAAAAGGTTGGCATAAGAAGCAATGAGATAGACAGAGAATGTACGCTGGAAGTACACAATACATGGGGAAGTCTTCCTGATATTGAATTTTAAAAACCCTTAAAACCCTTTGAACCCCACAGTTTGTCATAAAAAAGAAAAAACACTAAATTCTGCGCTCCTCAGTACAACAGTGAAGCCATGATTGATTCTGCTGAGACCAAAAGTCACATGGCAAAAATGAATTGAATCGTGTGTGTGTGTATATATATCAAATTTTATTCCAGTTTTTGTAAAACAAATTATCAAAGAAACTCAATTCAGAGTTTTTTTAGTTTTTTTTTATGATTTGTGGCATTAGAAGTGTGTTATACTTCACAAAATACATTTTAAAATTCTCCCTACATACTACATAGAGGTGCAGGACTTATTATTTCAATGAATAATAATGCCACAATTAATTAAATGTGAGTGGAGCAACAAGAAGAAAAAAAAACGCCCTGAAACTTCATTGGGTTCAGAGGGTTAAGAGTACCTTTTGTGCACACGGGTACATAATCAAACTGGTACAGGTTTAACAAACAAATACAATGAGAGATAACAGCTGTTATCTCCTTAATATCTATAAAATATCTATAAAAGCAAGAAGCGTCTGTGTTTGTGGATGTGTGTCTAGGGCATATCTCGCTGACCGTTAGTCAGACTGATCTAAGATTTCGTATGTGACTTGTGCATGGCACGAAGGTGTACATCCTCAATTTTGAAGATTTTTTTATTTATTTTTCAAAATATCATTATATACGTAGGATGTTGCGTGTTGCAGCATTGCACTGTCCACGCCTAACTCATCAGTTTTAAAGTGCGCTACAAGGTTCGATTTTCCAATAATATTCAAATAGTTTCCAGCGAATAACGATGTTCAATGTGTATGTGCTGGATGGTGTGCGTACCTTATGAAAAGTAAGTGTTTTATGGAGTTGCAGACGTTTATATCTCAATGTACATCCATGTATAACCTAATATACACTTTGTATATTAACACTACGCAAGAGTATTACACCTCATTGTACATCACACTTTCACACACAACCTCATTTGGCCATAATTGAAAAATCCACTTAATCTCCCACTATAAGAATACATACTTCCTACGGGCACTGCACTAGTGTTTTAAATTCAGAGGAATGTCCACCACAACATCAACCCTACACACCTGAGAGCTTTGAGTGACAGGTTGGTGATTGAGGTACAGGAGGCGAGGTCCAGGTGCTTCAGCTTTGGACAGAACTTACTGAGGCTATTACACGTGCTGCAGAAGACAAAGACAGTGAGTGTTTTCCAAGGAGAAGAGAATGGCATTTTAACACAATCAGGATCCCAGAATAATGCACATACCTGTCAGTGATCTTGGTGCAGCCGTTCAGACTAAGTAGCTCAATGTTCCTGCAGTTTTGCGAGAACGTCCTGCAGAAAAAAACCCCAAATGTGTAGTTAGTTTATTTTGCCGGTCTGAACTAGAATGTAAATTTCTGTCAGGCAAAGTTCTCACTCAACTCACCTCAGAGCGCTGTCACCTACACCCAGGCAGCCCCGCAGGCTCAGCTTCCTAAGGAACCCCCCACATCGCTTTGAGATGTTCTCCACCACTCGGCCCTGCAACAGAAACAATTCACAGAAATTCACTTTTGTTTATTTTGCTCCTTTTAAATGGAATAATTTACTGTCACAGCTTCAGTTGGATACACTGATTCCTTTTAATCATTTTAAAGACATTCTTATTAATCTTATGATTTCTGAATGTGTATGTACTCATTGAATTTATTGTGCTTCTGTTGATTATATATTATTACGGATATGTAGTGTAATGTGTTAAAATTGTATTTGTACTGTAATCAGGGCACCATTGGAAATGAGAGCTTGCTCTCAATTGGCCTTCCCTGAATAAATAAAGGTGAAATGAAATTTAGACTGCTGTATCTGCTTCTTCAACTTGATTTTAAGTACTGACAGATGTTGAGTCAAGTGTCAGGTAAGTCAGGTAAGAGTAAAGCAGATGTAGAATACATTTACTCACCTCAATGTCCCTCTGAAAGTCAAAGAGGTCGATTCGTTGCCAGTTGCTGCCATCCAAGGCCAGAACATTCCAGGACTGAGAGCGGGGAAGGAGAAGCACACGTTTAGGGTCAAGTTTGTTCTCAAACATCACAGAGACACACACTTAAACACACAAACAAACATTCACACACACACACACACACACACACCTTGTGAACACAGACTCACCCGTGAGACCTGGGCACAGCGACAGAGTGTCACCACATCCAGAAAGGAGAAGATTCTGGAAGACAGACAGGGATGGTTTAGAGACCCTGATCCCCGCTGCCAGAAGCTTCCTCTTTACAGTAAAAAACCCCTCAAACTCAACCCTCACAGCACAGGGGTGTGAGTAAATCAGCTAATATTCTCTTTGACTGTACGCAGGATGGATATGTTTACCCGGCTTGCAAGATAGATGTGTTTACTCAAAGTGGGGTCCTGGCGAGGAAGACATGCAAACTTCTGCAAAGGAACAGAGCTGGAAACTTACAAGATCTCTTTAATGCAGCAAAACTGTAATAGGGTTGAAGTAGGGGTGCAGAGTACCAGCACAGCCTGCCAGCCTCACAAATCAGGGCACTGAACTTGGCCAAGCAGCACAGAGTCAGCAGCCGCAGCACAGGCAGCCAGGCTGGCAAGTCTGGCAAGGCTGAGGCTTGAGTTATGGCATTTATTTTGTGTTTGCTCAGGGGCTTTTGAGTTGTTGTTTTTTGTCTGAATTCAATTTTAATGCTTTATAGCCTCGGGCATCTGTTTTTAATTACAGTTTCAGCAATTTGGGGGAGTGGAGTAAGGGCGGGGAACTAGGAGAAACTTGCATCCTGGTGTTTAGTTTAGTTGAAATATTTGCCATGTGAGCATACAGTATGTGATCAGGAGTGTGTGTGTGTGCGTGTGTGTGTGTGTGTGGGGGGTTATAGAGAGCAGAGGGTCCAAGGCCAATTGTGCCTTTATGTATGATTGGATGTGCTGACTGTGACGTGAGTGTGAAACATGCCATTTCTGCTTGCAAAAAAACAACTCTCTTTTGATTGAAGTGTTTCAAAAATGTCACTCACCTTAGCAAAAGCTCCTTAGGCAGCTTCTTATTGATGACCGCCTCATCACTATTTGTGAACATCTGAAAGGGTGCAGAGGATAATATTAGTCCTGGCTTGGCAGCCTGTTTGAACCCCCCCTCCATTCACTCACCCCACTCTCAAGGGCGGCCCCAGCATATAAGCAAGGATAAATGATGGTAATCTCATCAGCCGTGATAGATTCAATGTCAAGTCTTGGAAAACACTGAGGGTGACAGAAGATAAAGCAGCACGGGAGGCTTGAATGTGCGTCTTCTAAGCAGCAGGATAGGACTTTGTACTGTCGAGAACAGAGCTGGGATTGCCTCAGCATTCATGCTCCCTTCTCTGCATGCATGTTCTCCCCTTACTTCCTGTGTTGTTTACACTGTAGGATTTACAGCAGCATGTACCGAGAATGTGCACTGGAATTAGTTACAATATATCGTTTGTGGCAATCAAGCGAAATTGCTCCAGCTTCTGCAGACAGCTAATGGATTTCCTCACAAGTAATTGCATGCTGTGTGAGCGCAAAGTCTAGCCTGTAATCCACAGAAAAAGCCTTAGTACACAAAGAGACAATAAATTAGCATTTATTAAGACACAGCTACTTAGATACACACATACACACTTACAGAGGATTCCAAAGTTCCCATAATTCATGGGAAATAATATTGAGACGGCAAGACAATGTCACATCGGAGGCAAATAAAGCAACATCTGGCCAAATCCATTTTCCCTCGATAGATTTAGAAAGATAAATCTAAACCAGGGACAGGGTAATTGCGGGGCGGAGGCTTTAGTGTGTAAATAAAAAGTGCACATGCTATTTACAAGAGACAAACATTTGTGACAGGATCAAGAAGGAATTTGCATGTCCTTATTTGCACTTCCTTGCAGGTACAAATATGAAGCATTCATGTTCTCCCAGAAGAAAAAGAAATGTTTATTTATTGTGTTTAAACTAAAAAAGTGGTCCTAAAAGAGTTTACTGTGTGCTATTTTTGATGGTGGTTGTCTATCCTAAAACCACATTCACAATAGCTTAAATTTTGAGGGACTTACTGACTTAAACAAACCAATTCATCAGCTCATAAAACAAATCGACAGATCTGTCTTTTTAGAAATCCAGGCAGCTCTCGGTCAAAGCTTCTCCATGTTCCTCTGATAAACATACAAACACACACACAGGTACACACACACACACACACACACACACACACACACACACACACACACACACACACACACACACACACACACACACACACACACACACACACACACACACACACACACACACACACACACACACACACACACACACACACACACACACACAGCTGTCTATGCAAGGGCTGCCTGCCAGCGCAGACGTGTAAAATTTTGAGGGAGTAAGAAGGGACAGACATTTCGCATTTGTATTTGGGGCAAATTGACTCTGACAGCTCGCCCTGCACAGCGTTATTTTCTGACCAAATAATCCAGAGCCATTTCCAAAGAACCAGATGCGCATGGTCAACGAGCATACACTGTCCCCTTTTGTAATCTAACATAAAATGAACATGATGCTGCATGAATGTGAGCATTATGTTTTCTCCACTGGTCAGCTATAGCCAGCGAAGCAGGCCTGGCAGGAGGTAAAAAGCTGGGTGAGCTGTAACCTCCAGCTAAAAAATCATTT
This sequence comes from Centropristis striata, assembly GCF_030273125.1. Classification (NCBI taxonomy): domain Eukaryota; kingdom Metazoa; phylum Chordata; class Actinopteri; order Perciformes; family Serranidae; genus Centropristis; species Centropristis striata. The sequence goes on along the minus strand of NC_081529.1, from coordinate 23,768,543 downwards.
TAAAAAGAGGAAAACAAAAAATCTGAATATTTTTAGAAAAACTAATTTATGTAGTTTCCTTGAATAACCCTATCCTCAGATTAAATGTATACCAGTTTGACACAGTTTACACCATAAGTGGACATTAAATTAGTGGCTAAATTTGGTTGAGATATTTAGTTCATCCTTATCCACCCGTGGATGGAGATAAGAGTAACTTCTGTATGAAATTACCCAAGAAACACATCAATAATTAACAGTGTTTTGTTGCCAACAAACTGCTTCAACAGCTCTTACAACAATACACCCAATTATATACAAGTAGTGGTTATGCCAGTCACAATATGGTTATTATTTACATATTGCTTTTAATACGGAAATGGAATTAGGGCTCATTAATGTCGGTCTACTTTTCAGGGGGCTGAAGTCTTTTGTTAAGTGCTGCTGCTATACAACAGATCTGTAGCTACTGCAGAACAGTAAAGCAACACAAAATACGAGAGGAAATGTCAGGAATTGCCTGTCAAAGTAAAACTCTCTCCAGCATAACATGTAACATTTGACCACTGTGCATTTCTGATGACAGTTACTTTTTTATCTTTAGTCTTAGGCTTCTCACAGTTAGGCTAGTTATTTCTTTGACGTATTATCCACTTCAATGAACAATATTGACACATTGTCATAGCGCCCCCCGCTGGTGACAGAAAGTGATATTTTTTGTATTATGCAGTTAGCCCGGCAGTAGATTTAACTTAGAGAAACGGAATTTGGGAGACTGAAGTAACATGTAGAGACAAACAAAAAAGCCTCTTGGACCCATACCTTAAAACCAACAGGAGGTCGGCCATCTTGAATTGAATTAGCAAACAGAGGGTGTTTTGGCTCATTTCTAGGCTCCATACTTCAGCTAACTCCTCCTAAAGATTTAACATGATTTTAAATCTGGTCAGATTCTTGGTCAGTATCATCTTAAGACTTTTGTGATTAAATGTGATTTCCAGAATTTTTATATTTTAAAGTATGTGGGTGTGGCATCGCGTTGAATTACGAGTACTCGCCATGTACAGGAAGTTGCTCTCACTTGAGCATACATTGTCAAATCTGACACAAATTTGTCATGTTTGATCAGAGTCCAGGCCTGAATATAGCCATACATCAATATTGACACATTGTCATAGAGCCCCACGCTGGCAACAGGGAAAAAACTTAATTTATGCAATTTTTAATTTAGCCCCCGCAGTAGATTGCAGTAAGAGAGACGACATTTGGTAGGCAGATGTAACGTGGAGACTTACAAAAAAAACTAAATAAAAAGTTGGCCATCTTGAATCGAATGAACAACAAGATCCACCTCAAAATGGGTACTTCTGGACAGAGAGAATGCTGCTAAATGTGAAAAAAACCAGGGTAACGTGCCAGTGTCGGGTGGTTGCAAAAATGCGTGGCTGCGTTGGCCACGTCCCACAGGCACCCCGATGTGCGTGGAGGGGCTAGGACCCGTTCAGCGCTGCTTGCAACTTGAATTATTATCATTTTCTCCCTAATTGATGGCCTTATTGGAGGCTTTCCCATACTGAAAAAGTTGCAACACTTCACAAGAGGCTGAAAACCATAGTGAATTTTTCATATGGTAAGGGACTTGCGAATGGGCGTGGCAAAGTACCTCAGTGGCGGCCCCTCAAACATTTCAACAGAGTAGCACCTTATAGGGGGCATTCACGTAAACAAACAAAACTTGGTACATATATGTATTAAGGCGAGACGCACCAAAAAGCCTCTTGGACCCATACCCTAAACCCAAAAGCAAGTCGGCCATCTTTGCTCAAATTTAACATTTTTGCATTTTTTGGCCATTTTCAGGCTCCGGCTGTTTTGGGGTTTTATGCATTTCTGAATAAGTCTCAGCTTTAAGACAATGTTAACATTAATATGAAATTCAAATGATAAGTATAGTTTATAATCTCTTAAACGTAACGTTGTCTGAAAGTTTTTCACGGCACACAGCTGTTTAAAGACAAAGGCTGAATGACGTAGTTGACAGATAGTGGTTGAAGATCGCTACCTTAACTAGATGGATTAATGTGAGGAGTAAATTGCAAAACTTTTCAATTTAATCAGAGGTGCTACATGGAGAGAGAGACAGTGGGACCTCGGACACGGACGGTCTGGCTAACGTTAGCCAAGATAATGCTGAGAGCTTGAGTTGGAGGAAGATATTGCACTGATGGATGAGCCGATGGCAGCGTACAATGTCTCTGACTGTAGTTATCTAAACGAGGACAGTGTTAAAGAGACTGAGATAGCTCCGAAGTACAAGTGGAGCCGCAAACTTCACAACGGCGGAGCCTGCTACCTGCTGTTTCCACTGGAGCCAGTGAGAAGATGCCACCAAGTTAAAGAGATGACTAATAGTAAGTGCTTATCCTTTAGCTACACAATCCTTTTCTCTGTTAGTAAGGGCTATTAAAATCACTAGAGCAGAGTAAGAAAGCAGCTAATGATGCTGTGTGATAACGTCAGTGTGTGTAACGTTAGCCCAGGTGTGGGTGTGTCAGGTGTGTGTCTCAGGTGTCTACCGTCTCCTATAAATGACCTTTATTAACATAATGAGGAAAAGCAGCGTTAGTCATTCATTCAAAAAAGTGTTTCTCTGAACATAATCCAGGCAGTGATTACCTTATCACCACATAACTTAGGCTAATTATTAAATAGTAATATACAAACATAATTTATAAGAGACAGGTTTGCTGTGAGAGACACAAAGGTGAGGAGATCTTTAGGCTATAACAAAATAAACAACCTAACGTATGGTAGAAGTATAGTAAAAGTATTGTTTAAAGGATCTGATATGGTGGATCATACACTGTTATGGTGAATATGTTATGTTTCTGAATATCGGGCTAAATGTGACCAACCCAGGGTAACGCGCCACTATCAGGTGGTTGCAAAAATGTGTGGCTGTGTTGGCTGATTCCTGCGGGAACACCAACGTGCGTGGAGGGGCGAGGACCTGTTCAACGCTGCTTGCAGCTTTACTAAGGGACCGAGCACCAATGGTGCAAGGACCCTATTAACACTGGTCTGTTTATTATTGTTATTATCATCATTATTATTATTATTTTTCGCCAAAGTCGATTGCTAATTTGGAGGCTTTATCATATTCACAGACTCATCAAACTTGGAATATAAGTAAATGTAGCGCAAAAATGTTGTATTATAGTGGTTCCAGGAATGAGCATGCCAAAATGACTCACTAGCGCCCCCTAGAAAGTTAGTAAAATTGGGCCCCCACATACAGCAATGTCCAAAACTCACCACATTTGGTACATACATCAATCATGGGGAAACGCACAAAACAGTCACAAGAACCCACACTCGAAAACATACAGGAAGTCGGCCATCTTGAATCGAATGTGGCATTTTAGGTGTTTTCAGGTCGCATACTTTAACAAACTCCTCCTACAGATTTAACCTGATTGACTTCTAACTTGGTCAATTCATAGCGCCCCTCTCTGGCGACAGGAAGTAGCATGTTTTAGTCATGCATGATATTGTGATGTCCTGCTCTGAGCAGGTTGATCAGATCCATCTCTAAATTGGTCAGAAATGCCTCAAGATGTTGTTGATGCTTGCTGGTGAAGATTGGTTAGTTTTTGTTAAACTGTGTTGCTGACATACCAGGAAGTTGCTGTATCTTTACTATACATTGTCCAATCTGCCTCAGACTTGTCATGCATGATGATAGTCTATCACTGAACAGTTCTACACTGAACAGTTCTAAATAGCAATATTTCATATAGCTCCGCCCCTTATGCTTTAACCACGCCCCATTTAATTACTAATGACCCATTATATACCGTATGACCCGTCATAGAGACTTGTATGAGGTGTCATGGTACTCAGCAGAGAGTCCCTGTTTAACGGGTGATTGAATACCCCGCCCATTTTGATAAGCCACGCCCCCTTTCATAACTAATGAACCGTTTGTCATAGAAACTTGTATGAGGTGTCGGTCTACCCAGCAGAGACAGCCAAATTCGTTTGCTCTGCCCATTTATTCTAGCCACGCCCCCTTTCATAAGTCATGGCCCGTTTGTCCTACAGTAATTCCAGAGGTGGCGGTCGAGGATCGCTGGACTGGGCGTGGCAGGCTCCCCCGACGGCTCCACTCCGTCCCGTTCATCACTGCTTGCAGCTTTAATGTACTTTATACTGTATACATTTTTTAAAATATAGGTTGTATGTTAAGTTTTATCTTTTTGATACATTGATATTTAGTTCTTTTGCACCAAAACACCACAGCAAATTCCTTCAGATTTTTTTACATTTCTGGTTTTATTTTGAAGTCAAGGGTCGCACCACTTCCGGTTTCCCCCTGGCACAAATCCGCTTCTGCTTGACACAGCAGCTCTACCGCAGCTGTCGGGTCAGAAGGTAGCGGCCTGAATCTTCTGAGTCGTCAGCTGTTGCACCGTTAAAAATAAATAAAACCACACACAAATCCCACGCTAGCTGGGGATTAAACAACACCAAGTGCTCAGGGCTACACAGCCCAATGTCACCGGTCTGATACACGGCGGCGTTTTTATGAGTCCCAAGTTTTCCCCAAAAAATATTCAGCTCCGCTTGGGCTGCGACACAAACTTTACACAATGCTAAAGAACAGCAGCACCGTAGCTTATATGTGTGTGTGCATGTGGCTCTGTCGCCTACCCCTACAGGTCTTTGTGTATGTTATATTGTGGCAGCTTGGGCCTATTTGTTGATAGTTTCTTTGCTAATACGGGGTGCATGTAGCAGTCACAACTCGAGGCCCCCCACAACCGCAGCGGCCAAGTATATGCACAACAATCCGGCAAAATTCGTATTGAAAAATAACCTTCTTAGAAAGGGGAACCAATTCATTTTATTGGCTAATGTGTGTCAAGGCTCTCCTCGGCGTGCTCCATGTAGCTCTGTCTTTGTTTTGACGGCGCAAAAAAGGAAGCGAGGAAACATTTTTGGACCTTTAAAAACTCTAATTTTCCAGCCGAACAGCATAAAGGGGCTTTGTGGACATTTTAAACGTATCTTCTGAATGAAAAAGGCATTTAATGCCCAGGCTATATGTTGTTTGAACAAAAACAACTAACCTAATCCCAAACATTGACTGCGGAAGCTGCATCAACAAGCCTCCCCATAAGCGCAGTTTTACAATAAATACAGCGACAGTCCCCATGTAGGCCCACATCCTAACGTCTATAACAGCTACGCTGAATGTGTGTCAGTGACTGTCAGCTAATAATTGATGGTCAGACTCACCTCAAACCGGCTCCGCGAAACACCATTTACCTCCTTTCCCATGTCGGACGCTGGTTACCGACTCAATGAATCCGGTGTAGGCGAAGTGAAATGCAGCAGATACGGGCCCTCTTCCTGCCGTTTCTCCTCCACAACTATCATGCTACCGTCCTCTCGGTAGCTCCTGTGTTGCGATGTTTTTCGGCCTGCAAAACAAACAGTAAAGACCTCTTTTTTTTCTGATAAAAAATATGAGCTACAGGCAGCTGCACAGCCAATAAGCCAGTTCTCTTATCTGCTCGCTTCGCCCCTCACCTCCTCCTCCTCCTCCCCCCTATAGGCTACAGCTTTCTTTCCATCCATCCACACAATAGCCCGGACAGGAATAGGACCTGGTAGCCTAAAATGGAGCTAGTACTACGCCTACATCATTTTAGAAATAATAAATATCATGAAATAACGCTGAGGTTTACACACAAAAACACGACTGCCTCATACTTACTTGTTGTCTGGCCTCCTAAAGCTCGCAAACTCAGGAGCAACGATAAATATCAAAATGGGGTGTCAACCTTTTGACAGCCCACGTAGGACGAATACCTGGCAGGAGGCAACAGGGTTCAGGGCTAGATATACATTTAATATTATTATTATTATTTTTAAAAGTTTGATTCTAGGGTAATGGTGGGTTTAATACCAACCAAAACAAAGAGACATATCTTAGGATATGTGATAATATGCATAGTTCATGCTTGGCAACATATAACCCGAATTAAATAACAAAAAAACGTATTTTATGGCTCTTTATGTCTAATAAAGACATGGTGATTTCTATTTCCCTGTCATTGAAATGTGGGTCAAAGCGTTCGTATTTTTGTCACAATCAGCGACTTTAACGACCACAGAAGCGGAAGGTTAGGCCTCTTATAACATATCAATGATGTAAATGCTTATTAATTCAATTCTATCGCATTTATTGTTCTCAAACATACATTGTAACTTTGTTATTACTGTGGGAAACGACACTTCCTCATTTCTTGTTGACCACGCCCCCAGTTAAACAGCGGGTCCAATCAGTTTCCACGACAGCAGCGCGTCATATCGCGTCATCAGGCTGGGTAAGAACCACGCTTGACAACAGTTCAATGTCGCCTGGAGAGCACCAATAAAATGTAACTGAGGTACTGTTTACGGTCTAATGGGTTTTTGACAAGCGTCAGATTTTTAGATTATTTTTTTTAAATATTATTTTTGATATAAATACTACCTATAATAATGGTATTAATTTACTAATCAATTTTTAATAATTTATAACAAATGTATTTCTATTTATACTATCTCTATTTACTTCAGATGTATTTCTATATTTCTATTCTGATTTCTATTTTAACATATCTCTATTTTCCATGATCTGAATTTGTATTTCATATTGTTATTATATATGTATATATATGTGTATATATTTAATATTGTTTTTTTTATTTACATGCTTATTTATATTTATTTCAGATTCTGTATCATTAATTCAGGAGGAAAAACTATTATTATGTCTCCAGACATAACTGTTTAGTTAGAATAAATAGAATGCAATAGAATACATGAGTTTTATCACACAATGAATTTTATTCACGTGTATGTATGAGGTTTGACTGACTTATTAATATATTATAATATTTAATTAAAAAAGAAAAAACTAAAGAAACGTGAGGTTTTGGAAATATAATTAAAGATTATTAATACTAATTTATTGTATACTCTTTTTCAGCTGTTTTTAAGTAGACCTTACTTGGGAATAGAGGTTTCACACCAACATAATAAATAAACTGTCCTTTGTAGAATATCACAAAGTAGACACCATACAACCCCACACTCCTTTCAAACTGTACAATTAATCTACTTCATCCTCCTTTGATTTGTTTTTAGTTGTAGTGATAACCTTTATTGTATATATATTCTGTTTATTTGTACTCTTAATATTAGCACAGTTTCCCACTTTGTACTGAAATGCTACAGACAATATTCCCTCGGGATAAATAAAGTTTTATCATATATTTTCCTATCTCCATGCAATGTATAATTTTTTTCTGTGTTTTGTAAAATAGAATAATACCTTTCCCCTGATTTTCTGTTGAGTCATCTGGTTAAAGACATTAATTTAGGAATATGCAAAGAGTAAAGGAATATCTTAAAACTAAAATTTGACCTGGGGACTTTCTGAAGACTGTGCCTCAAAATTAGGTATTAAATCAGGATCCTGTTAAAAATATAATCTGCAAATTTTTCCCAGCTGTTCAGCAACCTTGGTGTCCAAGGCTGCTCAAAGACTGTGCTGCTCAACTGTGTCAACCTCTCCACAAGATCTTCAATCTCAGTCTACAGTTGGGGCGAGTGCCGACACCAAAAATAAAATGTCCAGCTGAACTTAATGACTACAGACTAGTAGCCCTCACTTCTCACATCATAATGGCTGACTCTACACCTACTGAGAGTTGAGGTCAAAGACAAACTTGACCCCCTGCAGTTTGCATAAAAACTACACATCGGAGTGAACGATGCTGTCCTCTACATTCACCATGCCCTTGCTCATCTGGAGGAAACTGGTGTGAGAATCATGTCCTTTGATTTTTCAAGCGCATTCAACACCATTCAACCCAACATACTCAAAAACAAGTTCACAGAGATGGGAGTGGATCTTTCCTTCATCTCCTGGATCACAGATTACCTGACAGGAAGTTCACAGTATGTCAGGTTGGGGAACTGTGTTTCTGGGACATTAATGAGCAGCACAGGGGCTCCACAAGGGACTGTTCTGGCTCCATTTCAAATACGAACTTCAAATACAACTCTGAGTCCTGCCACATCCAGAAATACTCGGACGACACTGCTATTGTGGCATGTATGGACAGGAATCTGAATATAGGGATCTGATAAAAAGCTTTCAGTGACTGGAGTCACAAGAACTATCTCCTGCTGAACACCTCAAAGACTAAGGAAATGATCATAGATTTCCGCAGGCTCAAGCCCCCCCTTCTGCCAGTGAATACCTGTGGAGTGGACATTGAGGTGGTGCCAAGTTCTAAGTATCTAGGTGTACGTATACCTGGATAATAAGTTGGACTGGTCCCCAAACACTGACGCTCTCTACAAAAAGGGGCAGAGCCCCCTATTTTTCTTAAGGAAGCTCAGATCTCTGGACATCCGTAGTAAGATGCTGCAGATGTTTTATCAGTCTGTGGTGGTAGTGTGTTGTTTTATGCTGCAGTCTGCTGGGGAGGCAGCATCACACACAGAGATGCAAGGAGGTTGAACAGACTGGTCTAAAGAGCTGGTTCTGTGGTTGGAGCCAGGTTGGACACACTGGAGGAGGTGGTGGAGAGATGACCTGTCAAGATGTTCAGGTCCATCTTGAAATACCAGATCATCTGCTACACAAAACCTTTATGGACCAAAAACCCCCAGCAGTGGACGGCTCTTCTCTCATTATTGCAGGAAGGAGAGAGTCAAAAGATCCTTCGCTCCTACAGCCATCAGGCTGTCTAATTCTTCAAGAGCTAACAGACTGACTGAATTTCTAATTATGATATGATAAATAAGGTAATTTTGAATTTTAACAATAGATGAACTTTTTGTGATTGCGAAGGGTTAAATATTGAAAATATATTTGTTGATACCTACCTCCTTTTGGTTCAATTACAGAAATATCTGAAAAAAGTATAACTCTAACAAAAACTGATATTTCAATTATGTGGAACACTTCACAATTGATGAAACTTATATATAATTAACTTAATTAATATACTAGCAAAATGTTATATCCATAAAATGATTTGGCTCAAAAGATTGCCCTCTTTTAAAATGTTTAAATATTCTGATTTTAAAATGTATTTAAATATCACTAAACACCTAAAACTCAATAAATGTAAATTGGAAAAACTTTTCAAATTTATTACAACCCCTTAGCAAACCTGAAGTTTTATTTTATATTATTTTTGACATGTATTGTTTGTATGTATATAAATTCTTAGTCATAGTCATGTTTGTAATAACAATGATTGACATTAAAAAAAGTATTAAGTCCTGATTATTTTGTGATTTAGCGGTGCATACACCTCAACAAATGTTCAATTAAATTAGGAAAAATCTGATGAGATGACACAGACAAAGCTTGGAGCTTTCAGGGCCCCTGGGCAGCTAACCACGTTGCCTGTTGATAATCCTTTTTTTAATGTAAAACCCACCTTGATTCTGATTCTTCAATTTCCAGCGAGGCTTATGGTGTGTGTTCTTTCATTTCAAATGGAAACACTGTCATGCTTTAATGGTTAAAACATCCTTTTGCAACAAATTGATGCATTTCTCTGAACATTTTGTATTGGTGGCGCGCGACCACGAATATAGAAGGCGGGTCTTGCGCTGTGATAGGCCGTTGCTAAGATACACTCAAGATTGACAGCGTGTCAGTTTCCGGTTCTTTCCGCTGTGCGCAGAAGTTGCTAGTCACAGGAGCCACAATGGCGTTTGTAGTCTCCTTCAGATACGGCTGTGGATGATATCAAATCCGCTAGCATCGCCCTTAATATAGGCCTGGTTGATTCCCAGAGCCATTGATAATAAACTGGAACATCTACTGCACACGAAAATACTATGATTTCTAATCATTATTGACTTTATAGGGGATAAAACTTACATTAAAGGGAACATGTAAACAGTACCAACCGGGTCAAGTTTTAATTTTGTTCGAGAAACGAGCGTCTTTTAATGAAGGCATTTGCTTGTTTCTGAATGCTAAAGACCGTTAATTCTGTGGAATAAAAACACCTTTATCTAACTTGGCACCGGACAAGGACACCTTTCACAAAGGGACATTTTTCTTTTTACGAGTCTGCTCGCTAGCAGCCGAGCACTAGCTAGCGAGTGCTAGCTTCAAATTGAGACGGAGACGACACTACAATGCTCCGATGTTTGGTTGGGGATATTTTTCATTCCCTGACTAATTCAAAGTACATACTTTACAGCACTGGAATACCACCTTGGCATTTTTCTGGTTTGACGAACTATGTCGGCGATCTCCACGGAATGAATTGGCGCTGAGGACTGGACGTGAGCGGCCTGGTGTGTTTATTTTGTGTGTTTTCTTGCCCTGTTTCTGCTTAGTAACACGTTTGGGTTTTTTTGGCATTTGGAGTAGCTACTGTTTTCCTGTGAATGAATTGCTTGGACCACCGAGGCCCAGTCGCAGGAGAGGTACCGACGCCGGCGTGAGGGATGCCTGGGTCGGACCGACACCATGGGACCAAGAGGAAGCCGGAATCTAGCGGTGTGCCACACCAGATCCAGGCCTCGACTCATACCTCTGCGGGAGACAGGACGAGCAAAGACGCCAAAGTGCAGTTAAAATCCTCAATGTCCTCTTCCTCTTCTAAACGTAAACGGCATAAATCGGCAAAACATAATCGGGATTCTTCGGCTGCACCGGGACCCGATGATTTTACCCTCTGCGATGTTGCGCCACCTGGTGTCAACGCGGTGAAGCCTCTGGTGGAGTACGATGATATCAGCTCCGACTCGGACACTTTTTCAGACCCACCGTCCTCAAGGCCTTCGGAGAGGGGGGGCGGGGACCGGCTGGAGCCCTCACCAGACTACGATAGGGACGATATTGTTAGAGAGGCCGGGAGTGAAGAGAACACGGGGCACAGACACTCCCGGAAAAAGTCAAAGGACCCTAATAAAGTTAGAGACCCTGGGAATGGTGAGCGCGGATACAAGAAAAAGAGCAGCAAAGACCGCGAGAAAGGGGTTTCTGGAAAGAGCAAGGAGAAGGCGGCCTCCTCCGGCGCTTCATCCAAGCGCCAGGTCCACCCGGAGTTCGACTCTAAACGCGGGGAGCTGATGCTCTCCGCCCAGGTACAGCCTGCAGCCAGTGTAGGTAGCACTACTTCCTCCACCTCCTCATCCCGCAGCAAGGAGAGCAGCCGCTCAGGGAAGTCTCGCAGAGACAAGCAACAGCGGAGAGAGGGCCGAGGGGAGGGCAGCCGCAGCTCCACCCAGAGGAACCGAGCCGACAGGAGCCACCGCAAGTCCTCCAAGAGCCACAAGTCAAGCCCAAAGGGCAAGTCTTCGAGTAGGGGTAGCCCCCGCAGGAAGGGCACCAGCTCTGCTCTCTCGCCCAGTCCCAGAAGAGGGGCCGGCAGCGAGAGTCCACAGGGCAGTGGCTATGGGCAGCAAGGGGATGACAGCTACTCCAGGCGGAGGGTTGCCCAGCAGAGCCCCAGCCCTTATGGGGACATGTCTCGCCACAGCAGACAGAGATCAGACAGCCCCTACGGCAGCAGGCACAGGTCCTCCAGCTATGAGAGGGACAGCAGCCCTTACTCAAGGAGACGCTCCATAAGCCCCTATGGTACCCGCAGGTCCTCCAGCACCAGCCCCATGTCTCGGTGAGTATGCTGCAGCACAGCCTTTAAAAATCTTGGAGACATATTTTGCTTACACACAGGTTTATAAGGGAAAAAGAGGCCACGGTGTGTGTTTCATGACACAGAAGACTCATTTACCCCTCATCTTTAGTAGTATTTTTGCATAGTACACATCTTGTTTTTTTCATGATCCAGGTTACTTCTTATTAGGCTATTTAATAAAAAATACGAGCAACCTACATTGTAAGTTTAAGGTCTGTTATAGACACTATAACAGACAAAAGCCTGAGGGTGAGGAAAAACAAAGATGGTGGTAGTTTCAACACAGCATGGTTTAACTTCAACCCTATTATTTTGCAGTGTAAAATGTCATTAAACCACAAGCTTTGGCTACCATGAGGAGGTGAGGGCACCAGAGTCTGGGCCTTTTACGTAATCATCACTTTTGCATCAATGATTACATATTAGTTGTACAGTAGGTGAAAGCCACTGTTCTATTCAAAACCAAAATAAAGGCACCTTTAAAACACTTAGCACCTGGTGGTGAGAACACACACTATTTTCATGTGTAATACTATTGTGCAAGTTGAAGGAACTGAGCTGCACCTTGTGAATTAAAAATGTAATTGTGCATTGGACAGATTATTAGTTGCATAAGCAGAATAATATTGACTTGAGAAGTCCGGTAATGTCTTCAAAGGTTCCTAATGTTCTTCGGTGGTGTATATCTAATGACTAGAGTAGAGTCAAAGCAAATGTGAGTCAGGAAATTAGAGAAAGGAAGAAGACGTAACACTTCAGAGTTCATCAGTCTGAGATCCAGCCTTTTCTTTGGTTTTCTTAGAGCAACTGTTGTTTGCCTTACTTATGTATACTACTTATGTCTGTTACATGATCCCATGTCTGAAGGCTCACATGGTTTTGTTTACATAATGATGTGATCAACAGCCATTTTGTTTAATGGAGGAAAGGCTTGTTTTTGTTTAGTACCTACTAATTATTTCCGAAAAGCATGGAACTTTTTTGCGCCCAATTTTCTGACATCAAGAAAATTTGTTTATGGCATTATTTATGGCATTATTTATGGCGTTAAAAAAATGTATTTCTTTACTCCAGACGTTCTGGCCGCTCCAGGAGTCGCTCCCCTCTGCACTACTCGTCTTCTCGTCGCTCTTCCTCTCGTTCCCGTAGCAAGAGGCACACTTCCTCTGTTGCAGCAGGGTCCAGCTCCCACAGCAGCCGGCCAACTAGCCGCTCCCCTCCCTCCTCCCGCTCCCTGCCACTTAACTCCAGCCTGGGAGCAGAGCTGACCCGTAGGAAGAAGGAGCGGCAAGCAGCTGAGGCGGCTGCTCGTGCTAGTGGTGGCGGTGCTTCGCCTCCTCCGCCTGCACCTAAACCTGCATCCTCCTCCTCAAGGCCCACTAAAGCCACGGCTCCTCCGCCAGAAAGAGACTCGGCAGCAGCAGAACCTCTGCCCCCGCCACCTGCACCGTTACCACAGGACACTCCCAGTGGTGAAGATCAGGTTCCTGCACCTCTACCTTTATCTTCCACCCCTTCTCCTGCACCTCCTCAGCCATCTCCTCCTGTCCCACCCATTCCAGCCACCCAAGTTCCACCGCCACCACCTCAGACAGAAACAAGTCTTCAGCCCCCAACACCCCCAACAACATCCCAGGCCAAATCGCCAGCTCCGCTTCCTACACGCAGCCCTGTCCGCCAGATGCCGCTTCACAAGACGTCAACTCTGCCTCTCCTGCCTTTACCGCCTGCACTGCTGGGAAACACTCAGGACAGGTGAGTACCCTCAACAGTGATATAGTATGTGTCACACTGGACACTAGTCTCAATGCATGCTCTTTCCTTGTTCAGTGAAAGTCATATTTTGTGGAACTTTGTCTGGCTGGGAACTTAAGAAAGCAGAAATCCTTTCATTATAACTCATGTCAAATAAGAGTTAAACATCATGACAAGTAGATTGTATCATTTCTGCCTCCTTAAGGTCCCAGTGAGAGTGTTTTTGCAGGTTGCCATACTCCCTTATTTGTTAAAGATCCCTCACTCAGAATGCTTTAGTGCAGTTAATAGCATCTCCCCTTTTTCCAAGAAATTGTTGCTCAGTAACTACAAAATCACATGTCCTTAACCTAACCCGTATTTTAATGCTTACAACTTTTCCAAAATCTCAAATACCAGGCTTGTATGCCTCAAGGCCTGCTGCTTTCTCTTCAGGTCTTGGTAACTTTGGTCAGTTAAATAATACACCTCTGAGTATCCAGCAAAAGCAACCAACTAGTTTGTTTTTTCAAGTTGTCTCTGCTTGTCACATCGTGCTCCTGCAAAACAACGAGCGTCAAAACTCATAGAGCTCAGCCATGCAAATGTAGCAACCAAATCTCTAATTGAAAACAATTTCAACTTCAAGCTGCTAAAAAGCACTCTGTCTAAACGGGCCCTTGGGTGTTAAGTTAAACATGATCATTGTCCATACGCACTAAATTTCCCTCTATGGTTAAAAACTGCTGGAAAGAATGGGAAAATTTCCAGCTTGTACACATTCTGTAGCTGCAGTTCTGCACTACCATCTTGACATGGGTCTTTTAGCATGTAGATGACATAAGAGATTTTCACAAATGAGAACTAAACTAACTAAACAGACAGTACAAGAATAGATCCGGCACAGTTGTTTCATAATAAACAGTGAGCTGGTAAAAATATGGCCGTCTGGGGTACACAGTCAAGATGTGCAGCCTTTTGAGGAACATCTGATTATCATCTGATTTTCTTTTGTCTCTGAAATCAATTAAACTTTTTTCTCAAACTCTGTGTTTTGCATCATCAGTCCAAAGAAGTCCACCCCTCCTCACAGGCTATCTAGGAAAGAGAAGGACTTTCGCAGCCGGCCATCACTCATCGACCTTCCCTTACCACCCACCCTGACTGGAATTGACCCGTCGCCCCCACAGTCGCCCATCCGCCAGGCCCCACCGCTACCCCAGGCAGTCCTTAAGAAGAGACCAAAGTCAGTGTCTTGTTATTACTCACCCACTGTCTGTCTGTCTGTCTTCCTTTCCTTAATCCCACATTAAGTCTATTCTCTTTGTCTTTTTGATGGTCCACAGGATTTGCTGCCCGCGATATGGTGAGCGCAAACATACCCAAACAGACTGGGGAAAACGCTGTGTAGATAAATTCGATATAATTGGCATCATAGGAGAAGGAACCTATGGCCAAGTGTACAAGGCCAAGGACAAAGACACCGGTAAGGGAATATTACCTCAACTTGTTGTATTCTCATGTGTTTAATGTTAACACAAGCAGGGATTGAATTCTCATTGTGTCTGGTTTTTCTAAATACTAAAAAAATATATATATTTTTTTTACATCGCAGGTGAACTGGTGGCTTTGAAGAAAGTGCGTTTGGACAATGAAAAGGAGGGTTTCCCCATCACGGCCATCAGAGAGATCAAGATCTTGCGGCAGCTCAAACACCGCAGTGTTGTCAACATGAAGGAGATCGTAACTGACAAGCAGGATGCACTCGACTTTAAAAAGGACAAAGGTAAGAGATTTGAATATAAAGTGTCAGTGCTGGGTAATGGGGGAAAAACACAGTCCTGCTCCCCTGCTGGCTCACTGAAACTTTTAGACTTGTTGTGCTTTAATTAGTGACTCACAGCAAATGTTCCCCATCAGCTGTGAACTGCAGCACGTCTGAAAGAAGGGCGGGTAAGGGTGTGGACATAGTTCAGGGCTGCAGTGATAATCACAGGATAAATGATACTATCAGAATGAATAACTCACTAATTTATTAATAAAAAAACAGGCCTATGAGAAAAGCATGTGCTTAAAAACCACAGACTTAAAAGACATAAGAACTCTCAAATGGATGTCAGTTTGGACAAAAGTGTCTGCTCAATGAAATTGTAACATTTTAAAATGTCTTCCTTCTTTACATATTTGGTACTGTCAATCAAAACTCAAGCATTTAAATGAATGTACAGTAAAGTATCAAATCATAGTCAATCTGAATAGCAAAAAGCTGTACAGAAGGGTTTGGCAAAGATTTGAAGTCATTTGAATCTTATCAGATCAACTTTAAATCAGTGTATCAGGTTTTTCTCAAAATGGACAATGTGGCAACATATCTTGTTGAAATTACTTAAAGATATCTATCTTATAGCTTTTTGTATATCAATAATCACGTTGTTGAAAAACCAGTGGTGGTGCTGCCACTTATTTGGGCGCTGCAGTTTCGCTTCAATCTACAAGAAGCAGTGTTGCTTCTTGTACATTGAAGCGAAACTGCAGCGAACCGTAGAGACGCTGTTTTGCAAACATATGAAGTTATCAATGTTGCGATAGTCATTTTTTGGCTGTATCACCCAGCTCTAATTGTTTCAGTTATATTTTTCAATGAGTTTGTTGATGCAAGGAAAATATTAGTTTGACACCATCAGAAAACATTTGTTTGAACTTGAACCATTCATAAAAAAAGAGAAGAAAATGTGGATTTGTAAATGCACATCTGCAGAAAAGCCACTAACTAGAATTGATAGAATTGCACCAGTTCGTCAGATTACTTGGCAGCAGATTAAATTTATGTAGTCAAAGCAAAGTAATTTATTCACTCCAGCTGCCTTTCTTTAAAGCTTCAGCCCACATAGAGCTGGACTGATTTACACTTTGAAATGTATATTTTGCATTGAACTGCAGCTGACTGTGCAGTTTTGACAAAGAAAAATAGTTGCACAGTTTCACTACCTGATTCAGCCCACATATTTATACACATGAACTTAAAGTCTAAAGGTCAGAGGTCGTTCCTATATACAGCTCAGACCTCTGACCTTTAGACTTTAAGTTCATGTGTATAAATATGTTTCTGATTTCTGAATATACCTTCCCTCTGTGTTTAGGTGCTTTTTACCTGGTGTTTGAGTACATGGACCACGACCTGATGGGCCTGCTGGAGTCAGGCCTGGTCCAGTTCTCCCATGAGCACGTCCGCAGCTTCATGCGCCAGCTGATGGAGGGTCTGGACTACTGCCACAAGAACAACTTCCTGCACAGAGACATCAAATGCTCCAATATACTGCTCAACAACAGGTAAGAAACACAACTCACCAGGGGTGAAATATTGCAATGCCCTTTATGTTGCATTTCATTTGCAGTCGCAGGGCCTTTTTAGCACGCGGTAGCAGCTGTTTCCATGTGGATTTTGATGCATCAGTATTGACCACAGGGTGATTTAACAACAACTTCAACAACTTCTAACATTCCTGCAGATGGTTTTAAATGCAACTATCATGTGTAAATACTGCAAACTCAAGACCAGTTGACTGCTAGCTTTAATGATTGGAAGTGTTTTGAGTAGTGCTGGACGATATGGACCAAAAGTCATATGCCAATATATTTAGGCTGAATCACGATATAGGATATATATATCCTGATATTTTTATTGCAAAGTGAGAGCAAATGTTCAGTCAAAGTCAAATATGACATGTCACAAGTAGTTTTACCAAAACTGTTTGTTTAAGTTAACATAAATACTGTATAACAACAGGGGTACCTTTTTAAAAATAAATAAATAAATCAAAGCTCCATAATGTGCACATTAAAATAAAAAAATATCTTAAATAAAATTGGCTATGAAATAAAATAGGCCAATATTTTTCTGAAATATATTTATATGAGAAAAGAATAAGGAACATTACAAAATAACTTATTATGAAAAACCCTAGTAAGGGCAACAATTATATATAAAGAAATAATTTTTTTAAACTATATCGATATATCCCATATGGTCAAAATCCATATCACATTTTAAAGTATATCGATATATCTTTTATATTGATATATCACCCAGCCCTACGTACTGGGTGCTTCAAATTACAGCATTGAAGGAGTACAGCAACAATTCTGCATCCAATCTACAAACATCAGAGGATGCAAGGGAAAGGCTAAACACGCTGTAGACACTAAGATGCTAATAAAAAGCAGCTGAAATGTGGTTTGTGGAGCATTTAGAGCCACGCTGCAGTTTGCTCTCGCTCACTGCCCTGCTACTGTACAACTGACTGTAAAAGGACACATGGAGTTTGGGCATTTGTTTCCTAAAATTGGCTGAGTTTGAACAGCCGCTTTATTGATGTGACATTCTAAAAGTTCAGTATTTAGTAGCCTGAATCAGACAAATAAATGGTTAGATTTGGATATTTCCAGTAATAGCTTATTGATATTGTTATAATGCAACATAGTTATTCAAAATAATTGTCTCATGGTTGGTTATTGTAGTTTGTAGTTGCTGTTATGGACTGCTCTTGTATAGCGCTTTTATCCGAATCGTTTTACACTACACACTGCGCACATTCACCCGTTCTCACACACACACACACACACACACACACACACACACACACACACACACACACACACACACACACACACACACACACACACACACACACACACATTCAAACTGAGGCTACCAGGGCACACTGGTGCCACCTGCCACCATTGGGAATTCATTCACACCGATGACACAGCATCAGGAGGGGTTTAGTATCTTGCTCAAGGATACTGTTATTTTTTCATGCTTGGTAGTCCTGCATCTAATCTTGGATTTTTATTGTGTTTCTTCGTACAGAGGTCAGATCAAACTGGCAGACTTTGGTTTGGCCCGGCTTTACAATTCAGAGGAAAGGTGAGACAAGAGTGTGTGTCATCAAGTAGGAGTGTCACAATTTTAATTATGCAAACAAATGAACACAACAAACTTTAATGCAATTTTTTTAAATAAAAGTTGCAATTGAATGTAATTGTGACCTTAAAGTCAATTAATTGTGACAACTCCTTCATCTCCTAGAGATATATTGTTTGCAATTTTCTTGGCTGATTCCAGTTTCTTTAAAAGTTTACCCAAATAGAGACTGTGTGTGTGTCTGTGTAAGAGAGTCTGTGTATTTATGCCTTTTTATAATTGACATCATACACAAACGTTGTTACTTTTCTTCAAGGGAAATTTAGTTGTACATTCATAATAAAAAATCGCCTTTTTAATAACTTACTTTTCTCACAGAGGGATTGAGGTTGGGATGTTTTAAAATAAAAATACAAACACAGAAAACAATATTTTCCTAATCTTTTGTGAATCAAAAACTCTACAAAGGCAATATATTTAACCTCTTAAAACCCACCAGCCTACCAGCAGGTAAGGGTAAACCAAAAAAATGTATTGTTTTTTTGTATACAACTGCAGAAACTAGAAGATGTGAACTTTAAAATTAAGCCTCATACATGCAGTTTGGACTTAAAATTCTTCTGTTATAAGCTTTGGCTCAACATTTTTTAACCTAACAAACCCCTTTCCTACTTCTAAACCTACATGTGCAGGTGTTTTTTTCCCCCTAAATAAGTAGATACATTTGTTGCAAGATGCCTTTTTAGAAACAAATTCATGAACAGGGTCAGAAAAATCGCTTTGTTTTTGCTTTATTGGGTTACTTTCTGTGACCTTTTCAGCAGGTCTTGCAACTTTGATTGGCAGAAAATCTACTTCATCGCAGACCGTTCTGCCAGTTACTGGTCGATTGGTGCATCTCTGTCATATACATATTTTTTCTGATGATTAACCCATAAGAACCCAGACCTATTTATCCTTAAAGGAAAATTATGGGGGATATACCACAGACCAATTGAACCACATAGAACACATTTATGAAAATACTACCCCTAAATGTCAAAGATCTGTGATGTGACATATATACATTACGTTGGGCGTTTATGGTAATTGTGTTCATGATATTTCTTATTTTAAAATAAATAAAATAGACACATTTTCTGCTTACAGAAACACAAATTTGCCTTTTTCTTTGCAACTTAAAATTGTGACATCAATAGTGCTGTTTAACAATACATTATTTTTAAGATTTGTTTTTAAGTAACAAATTAATAATAAATAAAAACAAATAACCATTTGCCTTTTTGTTTGATTCTCCATAACATTTATCAAAATTGTGACAGGAAATATGGTCAGAAGAAGTGAAATGCAATACAGGAGACTAGGCCTGGGACGATAACAAATTTTGCTGGACGATATATTGTCCAACAAATTATTGCCGATAAACGATATTATTGTCAACATGATAATATATCATAATAATGCACACCCTTTCAAATACAATACACTTTTATTTCTCAGTGTTTTTTACCATTGTAATTGTAATTTTAAGAACGTTTAAATATCCTAAATAAATAAAACAAACATTTTTTATTTTTTTTTTAAAAAGGGCAGCATTTATTTTGCGATGTAGCAAACTCCACTTTCTGTGAGCGCACAGCGTTTCTATTGACTTTGTCGACCAGTGTTGAATGCTGTTGAAGGCTCTGCATCTCCAGGTGCAGTTTTTTTCCCCAGCTGGGAAAACTGGGTCGGGTGGTTCTGCCTTAGATGGGCATGCAAGTTTGTTGTGGTGGCTTTTTTTGTTGCCACCACTTTTGAACAAATTCGGCATACAGGCTCGTCCGTGTGTTGATGGGCTCACCTTTTTCATTCGGTTTGAAACCGACATATTCCCACACCGGGGCTGTGGCATTTGGCTTTGCAATCATCTTTTTTCCTGGCGTGGCTCCGCACGAGGCTCACCTGCTGCACTCTGTGTGTAGCCAATGCTAGCGGCCCAGCCTTCCCCACAGAGACAAAGAGACTGGATGACTGACAGGAGGGTTCACTCCGCTCATTCTGCTATGGAACAAAAGCGCCCAGGTGCTGAGATCGAGCACAGAGTGAACCCTCTTGTCATCCAGCCTGCTTGGAGGCAACAGACGAGGAAAACAAACACGCAGGCGCATGGCGATATATCGAGGCCGGCAAAATTATTGAGTTCATTTAATTTATCGTGCGATTAATTGATTTATTGATTATCGGCCCAGGCCTACAGGAGACCCTATTAATGGGTTAGACTTGTTACATGGGTTTAATCTTAGATTCTAGAAGATTTAAAGTGTTTGTTACAGGGGTGTCACCATGGGTTCTTATGGGTTAAAAGTCTTTATGATGATTGAAGCAGTAATTCAATTATGAGCAAGATTTCCTCTTCATTTACACTGACTCTCCACTAGATGGTGCTGTCTGTCACATTGTTGTCCTTCAGAGAGATCACACTTAGTGAGAGCTGAAATGTTAGTGTTTGGGCTCTCTGGAGGGTACAGACGCTCAATGAATATTTACTGAGTCTCACCGTCCTCTCTCTTTTTTTGCTCCCAGTCGGCCATACACTAATAAAGTAATCACACTATGGTACCGCCCGCCTGAACTCCTGCTGGGAGAGGAGAGATACTCTCCAGCCATCGACGTATGGAGCTGTGGGTGAGTACAACAATGTCATGTCAGCAAATCACTCTGTTCATTTCCTTTTTCCCATGCATGTACTTCTCCATTCCCTAATTTTTCTCATGTAATGTGGACTTCATGAAACTTAGACTGATGTTTTGTTGAATATGGCAGTTATAATTATTTATATCACATTTCTTTGGAAAATAAGCTTTAAATCTGACATTTTTATCCCCATATCACCTTATTTATCCATAAGCAGTAAATGAGAAAACACCAAAGCTGCATTAGGGGTGTTTCCATTACAGTCCAATACCTGGAATGAGGCGGGTCTCACTCGCCGAAACGCCCCTAATTTGAATATGAGCCGTCTGGAGCGATCTTTTGACCGGACTTTTTTTGGCCCTTGGTCGTTTTTCTCCCCTGAGAAAAGCCTGCTTGCTGATCGGATAGAACGCTAAGCAGGAGTAGTGAGTAGTCACAAGCGACAATAAACATAAACCCCTTTCATAGTGTGGTCCCGCAAATCCCCGCTATGTGCTAGCTTGTCGCTTAGGGCGTTCACAGTGATCTCACAAAGGCATGATTTTCTGCCCTTTCATAGTGCAGTCTGGCGTTGTGGAATGAGGTGCACAGTAGCATAGTGCTAATAGGCTAACAGTTAGCTCTGTAGCAGTACAGTGTGTATGTGCTAACAGGCTAACAGTTAGCTCTGTAGCAGTACAGTGTGTATGTGCTAACAGGCTAACAGTTAGCTCTGTAGCAGTACAGTGTGTATGTGCGAACAGGCTAACAGTTAGCTCTGTAGCAGTACAGTGTGTATGTGCTAACAGGCTAACAGTTAGCTCTGTAGCAGTACAGTGTGTATGTGCTAACAGGCTAACAGTTAGCTCTGTAGCAGTATAGTGTGTATATGCTGCTGCTGCAGGAGGTGTTAGCTTAGCGATCTCTGTTTACAACAAGCGCTGGACACTCTGTGCACAGTTAGCGATGCCGGTTAATTCACGATCAGCAGCGGACACTTTGTGTACAGTTAGCATGCCTGTTTGTTTATAATCTGTGGTGATGCTGTGCAAAAATGTGCCATGCTGGTTTATTTATGATCAACCGCTTCGCGGCAGACATTGCTCAGTCAGTTGTGAGATGCTTGATCTTCCTTTGACCTACTGCTGAATTCTAACTTTAATAATGGCAGGTGACTATTTTATGCAAATAGTTTGTTGTTTTCTTTAGAAGTACGTAAGAAAGCTTTAACTCTGAACTACTTTTTTGTCTTTTTAAAGAGGAAAAATCTTTCAGGAAAGAAGTGTAGTATTAGAAATGTATCTGAATAAGTAAGATATGGTCGGATTATTTTGCCACAGCCACGATCATCCTTTCTAACAGAGGTTCTGGCAGACATTTTCACTTTAATAGTGACTTTAAACCCAATTGAAGCTTGATGAATGGGAGTGTACATTTTCTTACCACCTCTTCTTCTTCTTCTCTGTCATGGCTCAGGTGTATTCTGGGAGAGCTCTTTACCAAGAAGCCCATCTTCCAGGCTAACCAGGAGCTTCTACAGCTGGAGCTCATCAGGTAGGCGAGCTTTCCTAAACACAACACCTCAGAAATAACCTCTGCTGCAACTTTCAAACCCCAGTTTATCTGTTTCTTTACCACTAAGTCCATCTTTCCCTTTCTCTGTGATTTCCCTCAGCCGTCTGTGTGGGAGTCCCTGTCCTGCAGTCTGGCCTGATGTCATTAAACTTCCCCTCTTCAACACCATGAAACCCAAAAAGCAGTACAGAAGGAGACTGCGGGAGGAGTTTGCCTTGTACGTAACCATGGCGAGCTTCCCAAGAATAGCCGTGAGCAACCTTTCGTTTGTTTCTGCAGTTGAAAACATCTCTCTTCTTCTTCTGCACAGTTTACCTACTCCTGCCCTGGACCTGCTGGACCGAATGCTGACCCTCGACCCTGCACGCCGCTGCACATCAGAGGACGCTCTTGCCAGTGACTTTCTGAGTAACGTTGAGCCCAGCAAGATGCCGCCGCCAGAGTCAGTAGCCCATGGCCCCACTTTCATCTATACACTATTTTATTTATTTGTATATATAGATATATATATATTAGGGGTGTGCCATATCGTATCGTTCACGATAATACCGGTATATTTTTTTTATGGGTAAAAAAAAAGCATATCACGATATTGGCAACATGCCCTACTTCTTGACATAGTGGTGTAAGGATTTCCTATTAATTACCTAGACCAGAGTCTCTTGTGCTGCTCTAACGTCACATTTCAAGCTACTGAAAGTATATCTACACTATTCATAACATAAAGTTATTTTGCGTTGTGCTCAACAGAGTGTCTGTCACCCGTCAGTCAGTCTAAACCCCGACCCACCTCTCTGTCCTCCTCCAAGACATGCGCACGCATTCACACACACGCACTGAATATACCGAGCTGCCCTCCCACTGCGCTTCAAAGCAAGCACCTACCTGTCTGTAATGTATCAGTCCTGTCCCCTCTCTCTCTCTGTGCGTCTGCGGGTGCGTGAGCCGATCTAAATACTATCAACCTGTCCTGTCAGAGGTCCAAACGGTCCAAACACACTGTTGCATTGTGCCGTTCGTTAGCCGCGAGCTAACATTAGCTAACAATTAAAGTTGTTTTAATCACAAAAAGCTACTATTACTTCCTGTCGCTTCACAAATGCAGCTTTCAAAATAAGAGCACAGAATCCACCACAGAAATTACAAGAAGACTGTCAAAATAAGATGCCTTAAATAAAACATAGAAGAACCTTTATTCTCCTTTACAATAATTAATTAAAATAGGCAATGATGTGTTTGTGAGGTGTTTGCTCACATTTAGCTCTCAAAGTGGACGAGATTGATCACATTGTACTATAAAATGTACAAAATTTTCTCCCAGGGGGCCCCAGACCCCCTAGAAGGTTATTTTTTATTACTATTCACTAATACTCAAGTAAGTAATTATTTTTGTATTTGGCAACTGTTGAGATTTGCAATTTACACTACATTTAGATTTATGATTGATTTTTATTTTGTTGTACAATTTTTATTTATTTATACGGACTAAAAAATAATTTTCTATATATTTTTCAGTATTTTTGATATCGTCAAGAATATCGTTATTGCGATAATACTCTGAAATATCGTGATAATCTTTTAGGGCCATATCGCCCACCCCTAATATATATATATATATGTGTGTGTGTGTGTGAGTGTATATATGTGTGTGTGTGAGTGTATATATATGTGTGTGTGAGTATATACATATATATATATATATATATATATATATATATATATATATATATATATATGTGTGTGTGTATATATACTCACACACACACATATATATGTGTGTATATATGTTTTTATATATGTATATCTTTATATGTGTGTGTCTATAATTAGATTTTTTGTCTTGTGAAAAATATTGGAGAAATGTATATATAATGCCCACAGTGAATACTTTTTGTTGTTTATATATCTCATTCAAGCTAACTCTATAGTTTTATTTGGTTGCTCACTGATTTGTAATTAATGTTTGTGCTATAATAATTTCTTCTACCTCCTGGCTGCGTCTCCAGTCTTCCTCATCATCAGGACTGTCATGAGCTGTGGAGTAAGAAGAGACGGCGTGCACGTCAGAGCGGGGTGCCCGAGGATGTGCCTGTGCCCAAAGTGCCCCGTAAGGACACGACTGGGACCTCTGGAGGAGAGAACAGTCGGGCTCACAGCAGCCCGGCCGGAGCCCCGCCGCCTCCACCAGGAAAACCGCCCGCCACTGTCAACTTAGAGAGTGAGTTGTCAGGTAACAGCTGCCACTTAAAAGCATTTGAGTAGAATCACACATGAACATGAGATATATTTGTATGAAATGTTTCAGGACAACACGACTACAGGAGAGCTGCTTCATAGCAGTGTTTCCTGATTGTCCTTTTATTGTTGTACTTATTGTTACCTAGAGCAGCTGTTCTCAACCTTGGGGTCGGGACCCCAATTGGGGTCGCGAGATGATTTCTGGGGGTCGCCAAATCATTTTGGAAGTCGGCTCTGTCTCCACAGTGTTAAAGTGTTAATGTGTTTTAGTCTTTTTTTGGTCATTTTGTGTTCTTTTTAGTAATTTTGTGTCTTTCTTTAGTCATTTTGTGTCTTGTTTTTGTCATTTTGTGTCTTTTTTTTGGTCATTTTGTTTCCTTTTTGGTCAATTTGTGTCTTTTTTTGGTCATTTTGTGTCTTTTTTCATCATTTTGTGTCTTTTTTTGGTCATTTTGTGTCTTTTTTGGTCATTTTGTGTCTTTTCTGGTCATGTTGTGTCTTTTTTGGTCATTTGTTTACTCTTTTTGGTCATTTTGTTTCTTTTTTGGGTGATCTGAATTGTGCGTGTGCGTGAGTTGCGGTCGCGGACAACATGCATGTTAAATTGGGGGTCGCGACTCAAAAAGGTTGAGAACTACTGACCTAGAGTACAGTATGCTGACATACAGCTGCATGGCTGTCAAATGAAAGAAATATAGGCCTGGGTGTCTGTGGCCCTCAATGTTTTAATAATCAGACCGTAAAACATTTTTTTTAGAAATTCATAGGAGTGATCACTCCTGTGACATGTACGCAGCGAGAGAGAAGAGGGAGAGACGCTGTGGTGAGAGATTACTCTGAGCAGCAAGATGTAACGTCAGACAACCAGGTCTCTCAACCCCACATGCCTCCTAACTATAGCAGAAAACTGTACATTTATGTTTAAACATGTCAAAAGTCCTGATAGCAAGGTGAGAACCAGCACTATTTTTGGAAATGTCCACCGAAAATGCCCTTATTTGTAACTCCTCAAAAAGGAGATAACGGTGCACATTAAAGTTGCAACCAAAAAGTTCAAAATCTCACTTTCCATTGAGCTAAAAAGCAGTTTAATGTGAATGAAAGACCAAAACCCACAGAAAAAGCTTAATGCTTAAAAAACACTAGTCGAATGATGTTGAAGAAATGTGCATGGACCTTTCTGGTGCATGGTATTGAATTTTCATATTTTGAATTCTGGTTGCCTGACTGTGTGCAGGCCTGGAGGTTGCGGCAGAGCAGCTGAATAAGTCGGAGCTGGCGGTGCTGCTGAACCTCCTGCAGGGCCAGACGGACCTCAGCCTACCCCAGGTGGCCCAGCTCCTCAACCTCCCCAACCCAGAGACTCTCAGCCAGTCGTTGTCTGCCCTCAGCGAGGCCTCTGACCACCAGGGGGCTCCAGAGGACCAGGCCCAGTCTGCTGCCAGGTCCCAGCCCCCAGAGCCGACTCCTGAGCCCCAGGAACTCTCGCCGACGTCCGGAGACCCGCCCCTCAGCCAGGAAGACCAGGCCAACCTGCTGGCTCTCATTTTGGGCCACATCATCAAGCCACAAACCGAGGAGCAAGGCGATGAAAGCAATGGCATCCAATCAGAGGAGGCACTAATGCGTGATTCATCTGCCTCTACTACTGATCACAAGGGCAAGTCCGGGTTTAGTCTCTAGAGGGGGGGCAGGGTCAGGTGAAAGCACCGGGGACTGAGGAGAGCATGGCAGAGAACACACAAACTGACTGAGTTTTGAGTTCTTAAAACTCCTGTATACTTTATCAAGTTAATAAAACTTAAGACTACCTGATGAAATCAACAAAATTATCAATTAACCAAATAAATTGGGCCATCAGACTCCTTCCTCCATCCCCCATATTCCTCAAACACACTTTTGAACACACACACACCTCACATATTGAAAAATGCAGTACCTCGCAACTTCGTCGTCATGTGACCCTGGTAAGCAGGCAAAGGTTTGGTGCACACGGACATCTCTCACTGGTGTACTCAATAAACCAGAAGAAAAGTTTAGTGTTATTCCTCTAAGTGAGAAGAAAAGGTTCACACTGTGTTTCCTTCCACATTTCTACCACGTCCTTGTTTTGTTTTTTTCTCACAGTCTTTGTTTTTCTGTATCTGTCCCATCTCCACACGTGTTCTCACGCTCATTTTCATTCTAAAGCAGGTGTCATGGATTCTTCATGGGAAGCAATGTTGCTTTCAACAGTCTGTAATGTCAGCCTTTTTATGAAGAACGTCTAATAAATTATCAAGTGGAAATAAAAGTTTTGAATCTTTAGATCTCACCTGCATGTGTTTCTTTTAACTTTTATTTGTCACACTTTTTTTTTTCGTTTTGTTTTAAACTGTTCATCTTGATGCAGATATTAACTCAAGAATGTGATTAGCAAGTTGAATAAAACTATTGACTGTGCTTCTGACACTGGAATGGTAACAGTCCTGTTTTCTTCTGGTTATTTCTCCTGTCAAGGCTGCTGAAACCCTTACCACCGTGGTTTGCCTTGCACTGCTGTAGATTTAAAAAAACAAAACAAACTAAACCTGGTTAGTTTTCTTGTCCTGACCTTTACAATACTTAAAATTCTCCAACACAAGTCAGTCTCTGTCCATTCAGCTGTACATGCCCTTCCATAATCTTTTCTCACCAGCTCTTGCTGTTTTAAGGCGTTTGTTTGGAGGAAAGACAAATACAGATGAATCTGTTTTGCATACAGTAATGGAATTTTTTCTTTGACCCATAGCGAATAAATGAAATGTTTGAATATATTTAATAAACATGTTTAAACCGCAATCCCTAGTCATGTAAAAATAAAAGCTGTTTTTACTATTTTCAACACTGAGATTTACAATATCTGAATAGGTGCGTAGTTTGATGTCTGAATATTTTTCATATTTTTTGTTCCACATTGAAGTCTGTAGGTGAGAAAAGCTAACTTTATTGCATTAGCACTGACCTTTTTGTGAAGATACTTAGAGTGCTCTGCTCTCCCTCTTGTGGTGAAGGTAGGAATGTCAACATTGTGTAACTCCATGTCGAGCCCATTTAAAAAAAAAAAAACCTTTTTAATTTCCCTAAATTACAAATAAAATACTAATGTTTTATTGTAGATAATCCACTTGAAAGTCAAACATAAATGCCAAATATGCCTCGATACCTAACGTTTTGTCCTCTTTCCTGTCCTGTCCCCCTTCAGATGGTGCATCATCAAGAAAGAAACCACTCGGGGCCAAACTGGTGCCTCCATCTGGTGATCAGCGTCCACCCTCTCCGCCCGGGCCACCTCCATCAGCTCTCCTGAATGCCCAGCAGGCCGGCTCTGAAACCCAACCCAGCCAGGACATCAGCCCCGCCGTGGCAGCCGCCTTGCTCCAGCTCATTTCCCGGCAGGACTCTGAAGCCGGGGCCTCTCAGCGCAGCAAGGAGCCGTCTCCTGCCGCAGACGCTCTGGCCCGGGGAAAGCCTCCTCCGCCCTGGGCTGCAGCCTCTCCGCCTAAACCTTCAGCTGCAGCTGAGGCCCCAGCAGGACTGGGGACTGCTGCTCCTACCACTGCAGCACAGTTCCCCAAAGACCAGGACCTCCGCTTTTCCCACGGAGCTGCCCGCTGACCCTCAATCCCCCCGATGAGGCAGACCTCGGCACCTTGGGACAGCTGCAGCGATCCAGGCCTGAAGGGAATGGCAGCGGGACACCTACACTTTATGACTTTCTGGACCATGAGCAGGTAGCTTAAGTTAAATAAAGATTTTGAATGTCTGAAAGAAAGAGATTTTTCAGGTCGTGAGCATTTCTGCCCTGTAAACAGGCTGAAAGGTTGTAATGGAGGGAGTGTTGGGACCTGGTCTGACCTTTAACCATCCATTTAGGGACGCCTGCGATCCTTTTTGCTCTTTCCTGTATACTGAAGGTCCTGACTTGAATGAAGTTAAGCTTCCAAATTGAGTGCCATGCAGCTGACACTCAACTTAGAAAGCGGCTGTGATCTTTTTTTTTCGTGTCTTTCTTTCCAAAACAAATGATTGTCATGTCCACTGCAGTGCCCACTTGTAACAAAGGTTTGGGAGGATGAGGTTGCTATCGTCCAGTCTGTGACAAAGTGAAGCTAAAATACTGTGTGTGGGTATGTGTGAGCACACTGATAAGAACACTGGAGGACCATGAGTTTCCCGTTGAACCTTACATGCTGGCTCGCTCCCCTGTTTGCAGCCTTGTGCCTCCTTCGTGACCCCGGCGACCCCTGAATGATCTCAGCCTAGTGGGGAAGTTTGGGTTAAGTTTCTGCAGTGTGCATCTGCAGGAAAATTTGTTTTATTTTCACCCAAAATATTCTCTCCGTCATCAACTCAGAAGAATTGCAACGTGTTCTCAGCCCACATGAAGACTTCCTCACCTTTACGTACAGCAAACCTCTATGTCCCAACAAGCTTAAGCCTGTAGTACTCACTTTCCTGTATCAAATAGGGATTAAACCACTACATTACGACGGACTGCTCCATAATACACACGCTCTTATGCTCGTTAAAGTATACAGCTAGAAACATTTAAATATATATACACACACATGCACAGAAACAGATCCGGCTTTTCCTCGTGGGCTGCGAAAGCCTCGTCTTAATATGTCGTCGCCTCCCAACGTGTGCAACAAAAGTTCTTCTTCTTTTTGGGTGCAGTTATTTTTACATAAAGAGAAAGATACATGCTTAAAAAAACGATGGTCCATGTTTTGTTTTTTTTGCTTTGGAAAAGGAAAGGGAGGATAAAATGGTTTCATGTGTCTGTAAAAAGCGAAAAAAATATTTTGTAATATGAGTTTTCTTGGTTAAGTTTATTAAAGGAAGTAATGCGACCAGTTGAAATGTCTCTGCTGGTATCTCTGAATGTTTCCCTAGAGTGGCCACTAGATGGTAGACATTCACTCAACCTGCAGGAAGTCCTCACAGTCGAGCCTCGGCAAAACCTCATCAAGTTGAGAATGGCAGTATGGGCCAAGTTACACACCAGGGACTATTCACAAACACACAGAGAGCTCCTAACTTCACCCTAAACATTTCTAGTGAAGGATCTCTGCTTAGGATTGATTTAGGGAAATTCTAAGTGCAATAAAGGGGAGGTGACTCACTCTGTTCATATAATGGTGTGATTTAAATTTTTTAATTTCTTGGTGATAATGGGCATAAATTAAACAGTTAAATCAATACGCCTAATCATAGAATTTAGTCTGTTTTAAGACAGTTATTATGATTACTATTTATATATAAAACATCTGTTGAATACATTTATCCGCCATACTTTTACAAAAGTAGCCCACCAGATGTTTGGAAACAGCCATACTTGTGCTGTAGCCCATTTACATTCCTATAGTTGTTATATTAGTGTCATTAAGTACCGAATCTGATATCACAGCCATCACTGTTGCATTTTTACAGTATAAATAGATATTTTTTGTGATGTCTTTCATTTCTGGACGTATTGCTTTGGGTAGGAGATGTGAGCGTATCTCTGAGATTGATAACAGTGTATCAGTAAAAAGCTACAGATTAGATAGTGCACAGAGCCTTTTCGCCATTCCCTTCTTCTGCTTCAGAAATTCTAAAGCCTCTTAAAGGTCCTTCTTGAACAGTTTTACCCAATTTTTAAAGGCTGAGATTCTTTGTGAATACATTTTGTCTTTCCAGTAGTCATAGAAAATATAATTTGAGGAATTTTCTTAGAATGTCATCGCTTGGAGCAACTCTTTGTACTACAAAGAGCCTATTCCTATTACTCTTAAGATCTAGAAAAACTCACATTCAGTTCATTTTCAGTCCACAGGCTACTATGATTAGAAACATATGAGGCAAGGAAAGTCATTGATCGCTCAAGTAAAATGAAAAAAAAATGACCTAAAAGTGCATAATCCATAATCTGGTTAAAAATCAAACGAAACAGTATGCTTAACTATGTCTAATACTACCTATACATCAGAAGACTTTGAAAAGATTTGGAAAAGACTCCCAGAAAACTATCAGCTCACACCTGCTCACATCTAAAGACAAGTTTTTAGT
The DNA here is from genome assembly GCF_030273125.1 of Centropristis striata. Classification (NCBI taxonomy): domain Eukaryota; kingdom Metazoa; phylum Chordata; class Actinopteri; order Perciformes; family Serranidae; genus Centropristis; species Centropristis striata. Next base: position 23,737,628 of record NC_081529.1, on the reverse strand, counting down.
CCCAGCCTAGTCTCACACTGAGATTTTAGACAGACTGTGAATCTTGCAGGGTAACTATTCACAAGACTACAACTAGATTCTTTTAGCATTTTTTTCCTACCATGCAAATTTCCCCATCATGCTCTTAGTAAAAACGTACAAAATGGAGGAGAAGCAGCTTTTGGCTCCAGCTGCTCTAGTGTGTGCAGTGATTTGTGTTGAAAACAAAAACAACAACAAAAAGAGGAGAAGACGCCACAAAATGCCCACTCACAAATCTGAAAAAGGGTTTCTGTTTTTCTGACATAAAAAGTTGATTTTACAGTAAAAATAGATATACAGAAGAATAAAGGAAAAGAATATTTATAAATAAATTCATGATATACATTTATGCCCTATTTAATTATGTGTTTAATTGAATAGTTATATTTATCAGCTCTATGAACTTTCATGAAGTTAATCATACATCAATCATCAATTATTTATTACTTATTTATGTATACATTTATTTATATATTTGAACTGGGTCTTCTTACTGTTGTCTTTACTAAGAAACAGCGCCCCCAAAAATCCCACTTGTGGCCGTAAATATATGACATCTCTATATTTTTATTTAGGACTGAGCTTACTAACATTATTGTGATGTTACTTTTTCCTGTCGAAGTGGTTGTGGAAATGGGACCTTTCCCCCTTTCATCTATTAGTTGTTGATTGTGTTACGTCACTGCGACTAGCGATCACATCAAACATGTTTGATATGATCGCAAACCCAAGACTGATATGAAACAGAGCAGATTACTACCTTAAACTTAACGATGGAGATGACGGGAGCGCAGTGACTCCTGTAAAACTCCTAGATTTACTAAAGACTTTTAGTTTTTAGTCTGGGACTGTGAAAATCTATTGGTGTAAGCCCAGCATTAAACACAAAACATTTTTCAATAAGGTGACACATTTACAGTAGTAGTAGTAGTAGTATCCAAAATACTGTTTATCATTTAACACTAGACTTTGTCATGTTTATGAATATGGCAATAACATTTTGCCATTGTTAAGTAAGCCATTATCCATGGTCCATGGATAAGGATTTTGGTTGTTATCAAGAAAATCATGGAAAATGGCTAGATATCAGCTCTTAAATTAAATTCTTATGAGTTATTTTTGTTATTGTATTTGTCCAAACAAATGTAGCTTTAGTTGTATCAGGCATTAAAATTAACAAGAAATTGAAGAAAAAGGGCAATCTCATAAATGAAATAAGAGTTAAAATTTCATCTTTTTCATTGTTGATCTGGCAAATACGGCAGCAAAGTTGCATTTAAAATGCACTTTAATTACAAGCGTAGAATAAAAGACAAAATAATACATCACAACTGGTGCAGAATAGAAACTTGTGTCTTTGCATTAACAACAGAGGATAAATATCCACACAAGCTTCACTTCACCTTATGTAATGCTGTTTGAAGCAAACTGCTGTGTACTGTCTGCAGCTGACACTGAAATTAAGACATGGACTCAGAAAATTCAGTCTTGGAATAATATTAGTTCTCCTTTTGTAATAAAAAAAATATCCATACAGACTTTCTGACAAATACACCGTCATTATTTGATGCTGGTTTTATGATGTTGTGCATGTTGCAGTTCATCTTTTTGTCCAAAAAAAAGAGAAAATTTCCCAGAGCCAAAGATGACCTCTAGCACATTAAGACATCTTGTCTTAAGATGTATATTTCGAACCAAAAGTTAAATACAGAGCGATACAGTACAGGCCAAAAGTTTGGACACACCTTCTCATTCAATGTGTTTCCTTTATTTTCATGACTATTTACATTGTAGATTCATCAAAACTATTAATGAACACATGTGGAATTATGTACTTAACAAAAAAGTGTGAAATAACTGAAAACATGTCTTATATTCTAGTAAGCAAAGGGTGGTTACTTTGAGGAATCTAAAATACAAGACATGTTTTCAGTTATTTCACACTTTTTTTGTTAAGTACATAATTCCATATGTGTTCATTCATAGTTTTGATGCCTTCAGTGAGAATCTACAATGTAAATAGTCATGAAAATAAAGAAAAATGCATTGAATGAGACGGTGTGTGTCCAAACTTTTGGCCTGTACTGTATGTGAAATGAGGCCAGATTTTGATTGTCATATTTGGCATAATATGAGTGAATTTGTCCTGATCACCAAATTTGGGGATAAACAGTGCAGGTGATGGTTGCATTTTGTCCTTCTGTCAGAGTGACGGTCTTGGCAGAGTTGTAGGTGTGATAGGATCTGGATCAAGAGGTACATGATGTAGTCTCTTGGGAAAAAGGTTTGTTTATTCTGTCGTCTAGTTGGTGTCTGTTGCAAGGTTATAATAGTTTTGGATTTTTCATAAATTTTAGTTTTAATTTCGTTTTCAAATTCAGTTAGTTTTAATTAGTTTTTAGAGTGAGTTTGCTGGTTTTGATTAGTTTTATTTTTTGGAAAATGCTTAGTTTTAGTTTAGTTTTTATTAGTTTTAGTGTTAGTTTTAGTTTTTTTGTAATGGGGTATTTGTTGGGTGCCAGATTCAATAAGGTCACAATAAATGTTTCCTTTATTTCCTTTGTCTGATCCATCTCAGCCCCAATAAGTTTATTAAGTCATAAAACCAAATAGATGAAATAGATTTCATATCAACCAAAAAGGTTTACATATGAAAAAGTTGACAAAGACGAAAACTAAGGACATTTTCACTATAATTTTAGTTAGTTTTGTAACCACTAAATACAGTTTCAGTTATTGTTTTTTAAAAACTCTCGTTTTTATTTTTATTTCAGGTAACGAAAATGTGTTTTCAATTCTAGTTTTGGTTATTTCGTTAGTTTTCGTTAACTATAATAACCTTGGTCTGTTGAATTCATGGAGTTATTCCTTGTGTCGCCCTCTCGATGTCCTTCTCTGCGTTGTCCGTTGTCTGTCTCGAAGTCATTAATAGTGTTGTAGGTGGTAGTGGAAGGGCTGACTTCACCTGCTGAGAGGTTTGAGAGAGAGTGGATGATACATTTTTGCAGTATTGCAACATGTCATTGTCATATAAGCCACTGGGAGGACTGGCCTGGCTACAGGCTCCACTCCTACACTGCAAAAAAAGAAAAGTTGGATGAACTCAAAATTTCAAGACAACAAACTTCGATAAAATTTTAAGTTGGACAATTAAACTAAATATTTTAAGTTTTGTTTTTGAGTTTGCTCAACTCTGAATTGTAGTTGTACTAACTTATAATTTTACATTGTAATAACTTTTAATCCTTACTTCTGCTAACTTCTGCAATGTGCTGAATTGGCACGATTGTAACGCTGCTATGAAATGTCAGCTAATGTTGTGACCACAATGTTGAGTTAGCATTGATACGCTAATGGCTACTCTTGTAGCTGTAACAAGCAGCGCCGCTAGCATCAGCTAGCTGCTAGCATCAGTTAGCCGCTAGCATCAGTTAGCGGCTAGCTTTCGCTAATGACCGAATTTCACCGCTTTCCTGCATTTCACAACAAAGAAATAAGAGTTATCAGAACTATTGTCCAATTGTTTTGAACCCCAACTTAAAGATATAAGTAACAACAACTCACCAACTTGTTTTTGAGCAGACAACTGGCTTCCTTTGTTGTGCTAACTTACATTATTGCCCTAAATGTCAATAATTTATATTTCCAAGTTTTACCAACTTAAATCACTGTTTTAGGCCAAAAAACACAAGTTGGCTTTTTTGCAGTGTAGGGATGGAGGTCTGCCAAAAAGAATTTCAAAGGGGCTCATGTTCACTCTGGATCTTTTTCTCATTCACACGTGCATCAGAACAATGGGCAGAGCCTTTGTCCATGGCAGCCCCGTTTCCTCACAGCACTTTGCTCATTTTGATTTCAGAGTGCCATTTTCTCATTGGACTGCACCTCCACTGGCAGAGTGATATGCACAATGTCTTCTGAGGTCAATGCCAAGAAATGTACTGATTTGGGTTAGTGCAGAATTGACAAAGCATGGGCCATTATCACTGCTTAGTTAAGTTGGTATTCCCCATCTGGGAATGATTTCTGTTAACAGAGCCTTTGCTACCACCGCTGTTTTGTTGTTTTGCAGGGAATACTTCAACCCATTTTGACCACACCATCTCCACACCATCTTTTCTTGTGGTGTTGCTAAGGACTGCACTGCTGTAAGAGAACTGGGAACAGAGACTGGAGTAGAAACAAACAAAGGATCAAGGATGATGGGTTGGAGAGAAGTTGTTTTTTGCAGCAGCAGCATCAGCTCTTGCATCCCCTAGAGAGACAGAATCTGAGTTAGTATTGGCAATTAGCAATTGAGGTTGGGAGCAAGATGGCATCTAGAGAAGCTGCGGCTTTGTCATGATGGAGAATGGGTTTTCCCTCAGATTTTAGGAATTGTCTGTGTTCCTCAGAGTACCAAATTCATGTACAACACCAAATGCATATCTAGGGTCGGTGTAGATAGTTACAGTTTTGTTGCATGTTGTTCGGACAAAAGAGAAAAAGATTTAAAAAATGCTTCTGGGTACTGCTGAGAAATGCATTGAGGAAATCTTTCAAATTAAATTATCTGACTCCAACCGTAACCTCTCACCTATTTCTCTGCGCAGATCCTTTGATGGGGAATGATGAGCAGGAGACGTCCAAGTTCAAGTCTCTGGGTTCAAACATCACTTTACACAAAAAAGGCGGATCAGTTCATGAGGTCTGGAGCCCCTGTAACCTAACAGAGGTTTTACTAAGAATGTGGGTAGAACTCTTCAGAAGGTGCGTCCTCTCTAACCGTTGATTCGTCAGTTTTAATCAGTATTGTGGACACATCATGTCACCAAGCAGAGAAGACCGTTATCTCCTCTCCTCAGCACACCATGTCCCTGACCTGACCTGTTACCAAAACATTCAACACAACCTCCTGCCTTGTTATGACTTGCAGAGATAGTAGTGGAGACACAGATTTTGCAATGTCCACATAAAATACAAAAAATATATCTTTTTGTGATTATAGAATCTTACTCTAAATAGGACACAGGAAGTTTAGGCAGATAAAATAAATGTATCTAGAGTAATCATAGTTCTAAAACAATATTAGCACATGATCATTGTATCAAAGCATCTTACATGATTAATCTATAAATGCATAGAGAGAGGGAACACACACAATTAGTGAATTACACATGCATAGATGGTGACCTAGTCAGTCAGATAGTGATCCCCATGGACAGAGACAGAAAACACTTTCTGTACTTATTTCTGAACTCAACACAAGGGTTATTCTTCATATCACAGAGGTGCAATCTGTAATGGGTTACAGTCAGTGACTACCTGTTAACTTCTCTTCAGTAAAGTTGGGGTGATGGAGATAGTGGTTTGCAGATGAAAAGAGCAACCATGCAACTGCGTTGGTTGTCTCTGTATTTGTGCTCTCGGTGTCCTATCCATTTTGAAACAAGAGCAGCCATATTAAAATATAATGCATTGCTTTGTTACTTTGTGCCACAGGTGGTTTAACCATTTGATGCACAACATATTGACCCCCTTCTAATCCACAACATGGTCAAAAATGACCCTCATTCATTCCCTTCATGTTATTTAATGCTGCTGTGTGTTTCTGTGCTCTATCTTTTGATATCAACTTATTTTATGATTGAATATTCCAAGTATCCTTTAAATATCTTGTTTTTGATAACAACAGATCATTATTTCCATTTTGCCTCTCATACTTTATGAAGAAAAAACGTTTTTGTATTATTACATAGCTAACTACTTGGCTAAATAACTTGCTAAGCTAAGTAGTTAGCTTAGCAAGAAACTTAGCCAAGAAGTTAGCTAAGTAGTTAGCTTAGCAAGCTACTTAGCTAAATACTTAGCCAAGAAGTTAGCTAAGTAGTTAGCTTAGCAAGCTACTTAGCTAAAAAATGGAGATGGGTCATTTTTGACCCATGTTGTGCTTTAGAAGAGTAGTGACACAGAAAGGGATTTTATAATAATAAAGGAAAACATAAAATTAGGATGTATGATGATCAAAAACAAACTAATTGACGAAAACCGGTCACTTTAGACCCATGTTGTGCATCAAAGGGTTAACTGAATATTGGACCTGATGAGGAAGCAAGAATGAGTTAATCTTCAACTCATTGGATAACAATGGACAACTTTCCTGTGCTTCACTGTACTTCTGATAACTTTAATCACTTAAATTCCAAGATATGACCACACAGATCTATGAGAGCTAAATCTATGTAAAACAAGTAATAAATTGTTATGTTTTATATAGAGGTGGGAAGAAGTGTTAAGTTTGAACTGTCCACCATTAAATACCTTGTCGGTCTACCATCCAGCTCATCATAGGATTCACCGGTTAACATTTCATTGTGACTTTGCCAGATGGCTTTACAATCGACTTACCGAACCACTTCGGTGCTGAGCAGTACAACCACTACAACTTCACTAGAGGAGTTTGTATCACACATTTTCTTAAAATTCATTCAATTGTTGTTGTTTTTTTAAAGAAGTGCATCAGCAGGCCACATATAGCCCCAGCTTTAAAAATCCTGAATACCATGTGGTGTCAGTCGTGCCCGCAAAAGGGCGTAGTAGTTGTGAATGATGCCAAGGTTGTTCTGGAGTGTGAAGCATGGAAACACAAAATAAAGATTAAAAAGTCACTGTTGGGCCAAAACCCAAACGAGATCTCGTCCCATGAGATATTAAAACTTTATATTTCTTGTTGAGTGACTAAAGATGACTAAAGATATTTTATTCTGGAGTAACTTGTTAACCTTATACAATATGAATCACAAATCTTATCTTTTAGATAGTTATTAGATTGATGATCATTTTCTACTAACCAGTCAGAATTGCTCACAAAGTAATTGTTTAAGATCGCTGTTTTGCGGAATAAGAGAGCTAACTCTAAGTTTGTTTGTTTTAAAGTTAGTAGTTCATTTGTATCATGTATCTTGTCATCATCATATTCTGTGATCCTGTGAAGGATCAGTGAGGCGAGGCCCTGCAGCATTTTCACTTCTTCTCAGCTCGACTTGACCCACTAAATCTGCGTAAGTATAACTTTTACTTATATGTTCTTCTCCTGTGTTGCCTGTATTTTTAATGGCTCAAGTGAACAAGCAGGGTCCGGTCATATTTTAAAGTGACACTGACAGCTGTGTCACTTCTCTCTCTGTGACTGCAGATGGAACTAAAGCAGCTGAAGCATGCTTAAAGTAAACCAGCTCATTGTCAATAACTAACAGTATTTTGCTTTTTAGCGGTCTGAGCTTTTTCAGATTGCCTTTTATGTTTAAAATATTCACCACAGAGCTCACAAACAGTACGTGCACATTAGTCACCTAATATACATTTTCTCAATTTTTACGTTACATAAATCCAAATCAAATTAAAAGATAAAATAAAAATATATAGACACGCCCACTTTATTCTAATCCCTCACAGTTTGGGGCAAAAAAATGCAATTCTTGCAGATATTGCCAAAAAAATGTCTAACATTTTTGATACCAAGTTAGAGCATGGATTTTTCTATGGTGTTCCTCAAGATCTAGGTGTTTTAAAATTATACCTGGAGGGAAATGTGGCATCATCTATGTGGCCTCTACTGTTACCTGCTATCTCCCCCAAAAGATCTTCTGTCTGTCCTAATAAAAGACAAAAATTGTTTTATGGTGGATCTCAAAGGGTTAAATTTATTAAAATATGAAGTAAAAAATATATAAGCCCTCATAGGGCTGCTATATTTGTACTCGCTGCCCCGACAACAGTTGACGGTTTTCCAGATACACCATTTGACAAAATGACAAATGTTAAACAGCGATAATCTGTGTTTCACTATCAAATAACAGATGTTCAAGCATCGTTTCCTAATCGTGGCACAGCTCAGTATTCCCCTGCCACATGTACAGTAGCAACCAAGCGGACGTATTTCTTCTGTGCTCAGCCTTTTTTTCAAATGTGTACTTGTCATCCAGTATTGAACATTTCAACAGGTCCATGGATGGGCGGAGCTGGAATCTTTGTCCAGTTGGCCAATGGGATGATAGTTGAAAAGATGTTGTGTAATTTCCAAGGAAGAAGTGAGGATAAAAGAGTTGGCAGAGGCTGCTGCTGGTTGCCTAAAGCTGCAATAATAAATGGATCTTGTAAATTTCACTAGTATTTCCACATAATAACATACTTTAACCTCCCTGTTTTTTTTTTCTGCACAGAGTATGATTGTTAAGAACATGTCCTTCAAGGACAGGCAGGCCATGACTCTTGGTGTATTCGTAAAGCCTGATGCTCACTAGTAAGTACAAATCACAAGTGACAGAAGATGGTTGAGGCTATTTTTCTTCTTCTACAGCTACTTTTCTACTTATTTTTGAACTCACAACACAAGGATCATTCTTGATATCACAGAGGTGCAATCTGTAACCAGTTACAGTCAGTGACTACCTGTTAACTTCTCTTCAGTAAAGTCAGGGTGATGGAGATGATGGTTTGCAGATGAAAAGAGCAACCATGCAACTGCTTTGGTTGCATGGTTGCTTTATATGCTCTCTGCGTCCTCTTACCCATCTGAAATATATTATTAATAATAATAATAATAATAATGCTTTATTTTTCGATAGGGACAGTGCACATTAATGAACATTGAAAACATCTCTGTAAACATGCAGGATTATAGCAAAGCTGCTAGTTTGCATCCGTAGTCCCTAAAAATAATAAAAAGAAATACAAATATAAAAGACTGCAAATAAATAGATAAAATACAGATAGAGGAGACAACACACACACAACACAATCCATACCAGACCCAGAAAGCACATAACAATGCAATAAAAAGTAATGTTCAAGTAGTCTGAAGTCCAGTTAGTTGTCACACTTTTGATGTGATTTGAGCCATTGTTTTAGATTTCCTTTAAAAGAAGAGTATGTGAGACAGTCCCTTATTGGAGGGAAGACTGTTCCAAATGTCCCCCAACCCCACAACAGACAACACGTTCCTCCCATACGTAGTGCGTCTGTGGGGAATCTCACAGTCTCTTCTAACACAGGCCCTGGTGCTCACACCTCCCGGAGTCCTTTTTCTTATTAATTCATTCAGCGAACAAATCTAAAAAGTTTTAGAATTATAGAAACTTAAAAAATATGTTTTTTAAGGGTCTTTCTGATATGGAAGGAGAAGGGTTTTTATCCAGAGTCTTTAGGGCTTTTTTGTAGATAGATTCTAGATTCGTGCCTTATATGTCAATGCTTATGCAATAATTTAGCTTGTTGAGACGTGCAGACACCCAACAAAAAGATGCATAGATAAGATAGAAACATATTCAGAGGTATACAATACCTTAAACTTTATCTTACATCTCATATTAAACTGGACTGGGTCATACTATTATGTTATTATGTTATACTGTTTTATGACATGACATTTTATGTTATATTCTTTTTTTGTTATATAAATGCAGACAACAATAAAAATCATCACTTAAGCACAGTACATGAAATCCTGGTGCAAATATCAATAAAGTATTATTAAATGCATAAACTATTTGAATTGTTTTACAGATAATGATCACAGGTTCAAGGTCAGAAGTAGACCTGATTGGGACGTCATCACACGATTGAATGGCAGTTATCATTCCCATAATTATGGGTAAGTATGGACATGTTTCAGAACAATAAGAAGGTTGTGATTTATTAAGTGTGTTGCTGGTGGCGCCCGCAAAAGGGCGTAGTAGTTGTGAATGATGCCAAGATTGTTTTGGAGTGTGAAGCATGGAAACACAAAATAAAGATTAAAAAGTCACTGTTGGGCCAAAACCCAAACGAGATCTCGTCTCATGAGATATTAAAACTTGATATTTCTTGTTGAGTGACTAAAGATGACTAAAAATGTCCCCCCACCCCACAACAGACAACACGTTCCTCCCATACGTAGTGCGTCTGTGGGGAATCTCACAGTCTCTTCTAACACAGGCCCTGGTGCTCACACCTCCCAGAGTCCTTTTCCTTATTAATTCATTCAGCGAACAAATCTAAAAAGTTTTAGAATTATAGAAACTTAAAAAAAATATGTTTTTTAAGGGTCTGTCTTAAACAGTAGTCTATGTGTGAGAAGATCATACAGTGTAAAAACATCAAAGCTGCACTGCCTGTTAATGAATTCCTGATCCGTCTGAAATTTGCCAGATTGAGAGAGTTAGACACTTTTTTGATGTGTTTTCTGAATGAGAGTGTCGCCATATTAAAAAGTAATGCATTGTTTTGTTACTTTGTGCCACAGTTTTTCAGTGAAAATTGGCCCTGATAAGGAGGATATTACTATGCATATCGATGTCCGGTTTGACCACATGGGATACAAGAATACGATAGCACTCAACTCATATCAGGGAGGCTGTTGGCAAGAGGAGGTGTTTCCTGGACTCTTTGCCTGTGTCCTTCTGAATACAATGGTGAGCTAGATGGTAGACAGAGGGGGGGAAAAGAGAAAAAAATATGCAAATATTACATATTGAACTTCTTCTTGACATGTGCAGATACCAGACAGAAAGATGCATAGATAAGACAGAAACATATTCAGAGGTATACTATACCTTAAACTTTATCTTAAATCTCATAATAAACTGGACTGGGTCATACTATTATGTTATTATGTTATACTGTTTTATGACATGACATTTTATGTTATATTCTTTTTTGTTATATAAATGCAGACAACAATAAAAATCATCACTTAAGCACAGTACATGATATCCTGGTGCAAATATCAATAAAGTATTATTAAATGCATAAACTATTTGAATTGTTTTACAGATAATGATTACAGGTTCAAGGTCAGAAGTAGACCTGTTTGGGAGTTATCACACGATTGAATGGCAGTTATCATTCCCATAATTATGGGCAAGTATGGACATGTTTCAGAACAATAAGAAGGTTGTGATTTATTAACGTGTTTTGTTGGTGGTGCCCGCAAAAGGGCGTAGTAGTTGTGAATGATACCAAGGTTGTTCTGGAGTGTGAAGCATGGAAACACAAAATAAAGATTAAAAAGTCACTGTTTAATTGGGTGGGTCAAACAAATCCCAGACTTTCATCCAGGGGACTGGCATTTGTGCAAAGCAAAAGCAAACAATGGTATCTCAAGAAATGTCACATACCTTCTGTGCATAATGTTTTTTTGCATAAGCAACATGACTATGTCTCTTCCGCTGGTTCCGTTCATTTACATGCATTTATTTGACTTCATGAACCATCTTTTATAAAACCTAACAGTTAACCTTTTGCCTTGAACTTAGAGAAGTAGTTTTGTTGTCTGAATTAAAAGAAACTGCTGCCTCTTATGGTACCAAAACCCAAACAAGATCTTGTGGCATGAGATATTAAAACTTGATATTTCTCCTTGAGGTCAAAAGTTGTCTCGCAATATCAGTACTTACATGCAAAGCCAGCATGATGGAACCTGAGTTTGACCTCACAATTAGCACAGAAGATGCCGCCGCCACTTTTAAATTGTTTGTGTTACAGCAACAGTAGCAGCAAAATCACTTTAAATTGCTTTTCTGCATCTCTGTGTAACAATGTGTTCTAGCTGCTCAGTTTATGGTGTGTGTGTGTGTGTGTGTGTGTGTGTGTGTGTGTGTGTGTGTGTGTGTGTGTGTGTGTGTGTGTGTGTGTGTGTGTGTGTGTGTGTGTGTGTGTGTGTGTGTGCGCGTGTTTAGAGTGGGAGGGAGGCTCTTTGCCACCACACTTTTTTGA
>NC_081529.1:23670601-23725774 GCF_030273125.1 Centropristis striata | reverse complement strand
TTGCCACCACACTTTTCTGACAACAGATTTGGACTGGCTAAAACCAATAACTTTTGTAGTCTTTGTAACTTAATTAATTAATTACGTTGTTTTTTTTTTACAATCCGACAAGCATGGCCACTTCACACAGAGATTGGACATCTCTCACACCTCTCCTTATCATTCTTCACACATCTTTACTTCACTTTTACTTCACATAATTACTCACAAAATATTCTAACTACACAACAAAACAAAATATTTAAATTATATTAAAATATTATGGGCAAAGTATTGAAACATGTTTCATCGCACAGGTTCTTAGGTTTACATTTTTAATTGTACAGCCTCATAACACAGTTTACATCATCCAATAACGCCAAAAACGCATTACACACACCATTACAGCTGAAATCATACAGTGGAATCAATAAAATACATCTTTCTTTTTTTAATGATTTTTTTTCAGAATTACACTGTAACTATATTATGAAATACAAAGAAAATGGAGTAAATGCACTGGGGAAAGAAACAGAACATTGTTGGAAATGCACAAATGTTCCATTTATCAGGAGAATTTTAGCACTTCTTAATTCTCCTATTTCATTCATCATCATCCCTCACTTCCACCATCATCACAGGTTGGTAAGAGTTTGCCATCGTAGCCATGATGGTGACTCCTTTGTGACTGTGTTTGATACCGTGGGTTGGTTTACTTCTGACAAACGTGCTATCAGTGTCGTTGTACATCTGATTATAAAGATCACGAGTTGCACTCTTTGCTCATATCAAAGATTCCCACTGCGTACCATATTGAGTAGATGTTGAAATCAAAGGGCACAGAAAACATAACAGCTATTTTCCCAGTGGACTTATTTGTAGATTTGTTGATGATATCGTAAGTGAAGACACCGACAGCTCCAGAAGTAGCGTGGGAAGTCTTGATGAAAAGTCCACTGCTGGATGAATCCGAGTCAATGTGATAAGGCAAAGGTTTGGCGCAGCGACCACTCTCAGTGTAATAACTAGAAACAGGATAAAAGTATTAATAAATTGTATTATTAATTCTATTAAAGAACAAAAAGTAAGTGCAGTTAGTTACCTTGGGTTATCAAGTTTGTAGTGAGAGCATTTATTTGTAATCTCAATTGAACACTGACGATGTGTTGGGATGACTTTTGCTACATTTATAGCAATGACTGCTGCTTCCATATTGGATACAAACTTTTTGGATTCAGGCAAAGGAGCTGTGCAACAAGACGACCTGTTCAGACAGACAGAACACAAAACAAAGCCTTCATTTGTGTTCAGAAAGAAAAGTTATCTGGGCAAGTGTGACCTCTCTTAACTCATCCTGCTGTCTCATTTCACTCTCAACAGGTGGATGATTGGAAAACTCAGGTTTATCTTGCAGTGAAAACAAAGAAACCATAACTACTGTTTTCACAGTCAGGTGGTTGTCAGGTGGCTGTCCATTTGGTGATCATATAGTGGCAAGTATTATTTTTAAAAAATCTGTGTAAACAAAAAAGTTGAAAAATAATTAAATATATAAAAAATCTCCAATACTGCAAAAGTCTCGTTTAACAACAAATAAAATAGTTTACAGTGACAATATAAAATAAATCACCATTACCTTACAGGTTTAGCTAAACTTCTAGTTTTACACTTTAATTCAAAGAAAGCACAATACTTCACTACAACACTAATCCAAATGAAACTCAACCAAATGTTCCACAAATTCTTACTGACCTGTTGCTTTAATCTAACCTCAATATCGGAGCTTGTTCTGCTGATAATTTAGTTTGATCTGTTATAAACTTTTGGTAGAAACCCGCCCATTTGCTTTTACAACAAGGCAGCCAATAGGAAGAGCCGACGACCGATTGTAATTCACAGAGTGAAACTGGCAAGTACTCAGTCGAAATTCAAACAACGCAAATTCTTATTGACCTGTTGCTGTAATCTAACTTCAAAATCAGCAGCCATATTAAAAAGTAATGCATCGTTTTGCTGCTTTGTGCCACAGGTTTAACTGAATATTGGACCTGATGAGGAAGCAAGAATGAGTTAATCTTCAACTCATTGGATAACAATGGACAACTTTCCTGTGCTTCACTGTACTTCTGATAACTTTAATCTCTTGAATTCCAAGATATGACCACACAGATCTATGAGAGTTAAATCTATGTAAAACAAGTAATAAATTGTTATTTTTTATTTTTTTATTTATCTTATTTGAACATTTATCAATTTTAGATTTAGTTTCAATTTGTGGAAGTTTATTTAAAGTTCATGCTTACATCATGCATGTAAAGAGTTATAATAAAACATTTCAAAATGCATGTGCAACTCGTTTAAATAAAAGTCTGTTGGTCCAGTCATATATTTTGTCATTGTAGTTCTTAAAATCTCGTCTCGTTCTCGTGAACCCAATATCGTGTCTCGTCTCGTCTCGTGAGCTGAGAGTATCGTCACACTCCTATTTCATATAGAAGTGGGAAGAAGTGTTAAGTTTGAACTTTCCACCATTAAATACCTCTCTACCATCTACCATCTCGCTCATCATTGGATTCACCAGTTACCATTTCATTGTGACTTTGCCGAATGACTGGAAACAGACAGTTTAATTTTAATTAATTTTAATATAATGTAATATTTTACTGTACAGTCTATATATAAAGGCGTTTTACAAAATAAAGTGAACAGTTCTGTGAATATCATGCAATTAATCGTATTTCCATAGTCATCTGATATTAGGGCCTGGTTGTGTAACACTTTATTCCGAAAACTGAAAACCGCATGTGCACACAACAAATACATTTTCGGCACAACGCAATTTGATTATTTCACATGTTGTGTTGACGTAACGTTAATACTTCATCTCCTCTCTGCTGGTAAGAGTTTATACTGAAAAAAGGTGATAAAGAATGACAGTTAAGTGTTTATACTTCACCTCAGCTCGCTTGGAGCAGTTTCAGTGAATTTACCGTAAATATCACAATACGGGCGCACTACATTATATAGGGACGGCTAGCTTGACTACAGAGAAGCGAATGACGGCTCACTTGACCGCAGTCCTGGGGGGGTCGGGCCCCCCCGGTTGGGAATCACTGTATTAAAACATACCAGCCCTGTCACAAAGCACCTTTATTCACCAGCAGGGCTGGACTGGCCATCTGGCATACTGGGCAAATGCCCGGTGGGCCGGCAACACTTTTGGGCCGAACGACTTGAAAAAAAACAAAACAAAACAAAAAATATTTTTTATTTAATATATTTTTTGGTTGACTGATTGCCCAATGGCCAATAAAACAGGTAGAGGGAGGGCCGAAGGCCAAGGCCCCCTCCTCCTTGGCCCCTGCTGCTGTCAATCAGCCAGCATGTCACGGCCCGGCAGTCTCATTGGCCAATGGTCAATAAAAATCAGGTAGAGGGAGGGTGGAGAGCCCGCCTCCTTGGGTCCATCGGCTGTCAATCAACCAATCAGTCACGGCACAGCCAGAAAATAAAAATGTAAGAGAAACGAAGTAGCGGAGAAATTAAGAGGAAAACAAACGACAAGCCCTTCGGGCAGATGCTGTAAAATGCGCTAAACTATCTGAAATGGCGCCGCCAGGTGATGATGGAGGAATTAACCTGTAGGAGTCTATGAGAGAGAGGTGGAAAGATGGCAGCACCCGGCAACATGCGGTAAGAAGCGATACATATTTCTCTGCCTGACTCAAATATCATGAAGTCAGGTGAATAACTTTATTTTGTTAGCTTGCTAGCTTTTTGAACACAGTGTAGTTTGCTAGCTACATCATCAATGTATCGTGTATCGGTGTCTTGTTTACAAACAGTAACGGGTGCGCACGCAGCCATGGGGCAAGAGCACAGTTTCTGCTGCCTCCACTATGTTTGGCACGTCTGAACTTTTAATGAAGTTTAACAGTTATGGACTTTAACTTAATGACTTAATTGGTTGAAGTTCATTGACTGGCACAGCAACATGCTAGGCTAGCTGTTGTTGCCAGTTTAACATGCTAGGCTAGCTGTTGTTGCCAGTTTAACATTCTAGTGCCTCGTCATAATTTCATGTTGGTCAGTTCTGTTAGTGTTTGAAGCTGATTTGCTGTTGCCTGTGCTAGCTTGATCAGTTGTTGATAGGTTTGTAGTTGATAAACAGACGAGCAGCTGGATGTGGAAATTATGATATTAGTGTGACAGTGTTAAATGTACTAGTAGGACATTTCTGTCTCTGCAGGCTAATTTGCACACCCAAAGGGATCTTTTTTAGATATGTAAACATTTGTTTCTTGAGCATTAGTAGAACACCATTTTAAAGTGAGCATGGAGTTTCCACTGTACTTTTACAGTACTGTGTGTTCTTTCATTTTTTTCCTGCAGGCCTATTATCTTGCTTTGTTGTGCTGCATGTTATTGCATTTATATTAAAATGTGAAAGTTATCTATTCTGACTTCTTGTGTTTTGACACTCTAGGATGAGGGCCATCATATGTAGCCTAAATGTAGTGTAGAGTTATATAGTTCAGATATCTACATGGTTAGGAGAGCACTAAGATACTTGGTGAGTTATCAGTTGTGGTGGGCCGGTCGGGGCAAAAATGCCAGGGCTGATTTTTTGTCCCAGTGGATCTCACAGTTCAAAAGTGTGCTTAGATGGCTATCAGAATTATTAATAATTATCATAAATAATTATTAATTATAAGAAATGATATCACTTGATTAGCTCTAAGTCATTCGGGGCACCACTCTGTAAAACAGAAAAAAATATAGCCAATTCACCTAAATCAGTCTCATAAAGTTACTAAACTCTCAATTTGGAACACTGATTAATAATTATGAAAAAAATTACAATAAAATTACCATATTTAGTAGTGGTTGAAGGAATTGTGAATTCTTGTCACAGAAGAGGATGGCAAATCGTTCACAGTGTACAACATTAAATAGACAGCATTTGTAATCAAAAGGTATTTATTCTAAATAACAACTAAAACAAATAAAAGCACACATCTATGGAGTAAAGAGTTCTACCAAGAGTCTAATCTAATGTAGGCTTACAAAGGAGAGGGAAGTGTTACTTGTTACCGGCCGTGTGCTGCTCTGCAAAACTGCGTCTTTGTTACAGCCAATTTGAAGTATATTATGTGTAAATCAGTGTGTGAGCAAATCAAAGGTTAGTAAAGTTAGTTGCATATAAGACTGACTGTCCGTATAAAGCAAGATTAACATACAACTTCGAATGAGGTAGCTACACGGATATCACAACAGATATACTTAAAAACACACACAGGTCTCTTGACTAATAATGTGATCTGTAGGTGTTGTAAATGTAAGGCATCCTGGGAAAGATTTTCCTACCTAACTCAAAATGGAGGTGAAATGCCATTTTGTGAGTTGAATCAGAATGCTGTTGCATTTTAGTCCAAAAATGTTAAAATCCACAAATGAACCCATGATTCACCTGTGGTTAGATCACAACAACACATGACATACTGTTTTATGAAATGACATTTTATATTATATTCTTTTTTGTTATATAAATGCAGACAACACTAAGAATCATCACTTAATCACAGTACATGAAATCCTGGTGCAAATATCAGTAGGGTATTATTAAATGCATAAACTATATGAATTGTTTTACAGATAATGATTACAGGTTCAAGGTCAGAAGTAGACCTGATTGGGATGTTATCACATGAATGAATGGCTGTTATCATTCCCATAATTATGGGAAAGTAAGGACATGCTTCAACTTTTAGAAAGATAAGAAGGTTGTGTTGTTGGCGACGCCCGCAAAAGGGCGTAGTAGTTTTGAACGATGCCAAGGTTGTTATGGAGTGTAAAGGATGGAAACACAGAATGGTAAATAGACCTGCACTTTTATAGCGATTTTCTAGTCGGTTTGCGACCACTCAAAGCGCTTTACACCCGTTCACACACACATTCATACAGGTGGCAGAGGCTACCCTAAACTGTGCCACCTGCCACCATTGGGAATTCATTCTCACACCGATTAACGCAGCATAGGGAGCAATTTGGGATTCAGTATCTTGCTCAAGGATACTTCGACATGTAGGCTGCCACGGTCAGGGATTGAACCACCGCCGCCCCATGAATAAAGCTTTAAAATGCACTTTTAGGTCTGGTGGGTCAAACAAATCCCAGACTTTCATCCAGGGGACTGAACATGTCACATAACTTCTGTGCATAATGTTTTTTTGCATAAGCAACATGACTATGTCACTTCCACTGGTTACGTTAATTTACATGCATTTATTTGACTTTATGAACCATCTTTTATAACACCTAACAATTAACTTTTTGCCTTGAACTTAGAGAAGTAGTTTTGTAGCCTGATTTGAAATTAACGGCTGCCTCTTTTGGTACCCAACGAGATCTAGTCCCATGAGATAGTAAAACTTGATATTTCTCCTTGAGGTCAAAAGTTGTCTCGCATTATCAGTACTTACGTGCAGAGCAGCAGCCAGCATGATGGAACCTGATTAGCACAGAAGATGCCGCTGCCACTTTTAAATTGTTTGTGTTAAGATAAGATAAGATACACTTTATTGTCCTTGGAAGGAAATTTGTCTTGACTCCAATGCTGTCATATAAAGCTGCTTCACAGTAATAAAAGTACAGGTACAGACAATACATACATATAGGCCACAGGCCACATAACATATACACAGTATACAAGAAACAGTGCGATGCACACACACACACACACACACACACACACGTCCAAACCCTCCCTTGCCCACTGTATTATACCACGGGTCATGATCAATAGTACAATTGCACAGTTTGTTTTGTACTGGGGGCATTTCGGATCTTAATTGAGGTGGGCACAAATTAATTCCTAAAACGGTTCAGCCTGCAAGTGGGGACTGCATGGGGAGCTTTTCAGACCTCCCCATCACCTTCATACCATACCTCAGAATACTCTCTAACACCGCCTGATAAAATAATAATAATAATATAATAATAATAAACTTTATTTGTATAGCACTTTTCTTAACAAAGTTACAAAGTGCTTTACAGGCAAGAGATAAAAACATAGTGTAAGACAGAAATTACATTAAAACAACAAAGCAAAGTAGAGTGCAATGCAGACAAGTTGGAATCACAAATGTCAAAACATAGAAAGTGGCACGAGCTGGGGGAGAAAACAACCAAGAGATTAAGTAGTTAAAAAGGCTTTGCGATAAAAGAAAGTTTTCAGTAGGGATTTAAAAGAGGCTAGTGATGAAGCCTGTCTGACCTCAAGGGGGTAGAGAGTTCCAGAGACTCGGGGCCCTAACAGCAAATGCCCGGTCACCCTTGGTCACCAGCCGGGATCCAGGGACCATCAGTAGAGCCCCATCCACAGATCTTAATGTACGCATTGGGACATAGGGGACCAGAAGATCAGCGATATAAATAGGGGCAAGGCCATTTAAAGCTTTAAACGTGAGTAAAATAATTTTAAAATCAATTCTGAATAAAATGGGTAGCCAGTGCAAAGCTGCTAAAACTGGAGTTATGTGGTGATATTTTTTGGTTCCTGTTAAAATTCGGGCAGCAGCGTTCTGCACCAGTTGGAGTTTGTGGAGGGAGCTCTGACTGATTCCAGTATACAGTCCATTGCAGTAGTCCAGGCGAAAGAAGATAAAAGCATGTAAAACCTTGTGTAAGTCAGAATGGGATAAAAAAGATCTTATTTTGGAAATGTTTTTAACAGTGCTTTTTACTTGCGCATCAGAACAAAGCTCAGCATCAAACATAACACCCAGGTTTTTAGCAGCCTGCTTCAAAGTTGGCTTTGAAGCAGGTTGGATGATTTTTTTGGACCAAAGGCAATGATGTCAGTTTTATTTTCATTGAGTTTTAAAAAGTTTTGTGACATACAGCTCTTCACATCCTTGAGACAACTCAGAAGATTGTCAAGTTTGGCAGAGTTGCAATGCTGGAGGGGGACATATAGTTGAGTGTCGTCAGCATAGCAATGATGGGAGACGCCGTGATGTTGAATTAACTGGCTGAGAGGAAGCATGTATATGGAGAATAACAGCGGTCCAAGAATGGACCACCACAGTTAAAAGGAGCAGTGGAAGAGCAGTGAGTACCCACAACCACTGCGAAGGTTCTATTCTTGAGGTACGACTCAAGCAGGTTAAGTGCAGTACCCTCTATACCTACAGATGTTTTTAGACAACGTAGTAGAATACGGTGGTCAACTGTGTCGAAGGCAGAGCTTAAATCTAAAAGCACAAGGACTGAGCAGTCACCTCTATCAGCTGTTAAAAGTAGGTCGTTGGTTACTTTAGCCGTCTCTGTGCTGCGGCGAGCTTTAAAATCAGACTGAAAGCTGCTAAAAATATTATTATTATTATTCATAAAAGCAATCAATTGTGCAGACATGGTCTTCTCCAACACCTTGGATAAAAAATATAATTTGGAAATGGGTCTGTAATTATCGAGCAGTAGAGGGTGTAGGTTCGGTTTTTTGAGTAAAGGATGAATGATCGCATGCTTAAAACCGTTAGGAAAAATGCCAGAAGTCAGAGAACTGTTAATAATCAATAAAATCAAAGGACCAACAATGTGGAATACCTCAAAATTTTGTAGGGACAGTATCTAAAACACAGGTAGAGGATTTAATTCGGGAGATTAATTTATTTAGTGCTTTAGGAGTCGTTTGCGTAAAGGAGGCCAGATTATTGCTTGAGGTGGGAAGACGACGAGGATCAGGAGAAATTTGTGACTGGATGTTCTCAATCTTACTCCTGATTTCCACCGGGCGCGTTACTGCAGCGTCACGTCAGCGTCGCGTACATGTAATCAATGAGAGCATTTCCACCGGGCGCGCTGTGTAACGTTACAGCAGCGTCACGTTACAGCAGCGTCACGTCAGCGTCTCTACGCGAGCATTAGGTAGGACTTCTATTTCTCCGCGAGACGCTGCCAAATCGCATGAATCTCAACAGAGCAGATCGCACCAGACAGGAAGTCCGACTCAGAATCAGCATAAAACACTTCCGCCCCTTTCAAAATAAAACACAATACGCAGTTCATGCAGCCTAAAACTACTTCACATCAACATTATGTTATGACCGGGGCACCAGATCAGCAATCAATCAATCAAAGGGTCTCAGAGGACCGGCGACACGGACGACAAGAGACTTATTGTTGAAGTGGAACATCATACAATCATTTATGACATAACACATTGTTTTTATAAGGATAGATGGTCAGATCTACATATCTTTCACGTCAGAGAAGCAAAGTAAGTTGGTTGTTGTTGTTGTTTACTTTATACACACAGTTTATCCATAGACTGTATAAATAGAGTTTAGAGTTTATCACGGGATCTTGCGGTCTCCGTTATGGTCAGGATTATCGCGTTTTCTCGCGTGTATACGACCGGCTCGCTAAGCTGACGTGACGCTGCTGTAACGCGCCCCGTGTGAATTGACGCTGGGCAGAAGACGCAGCAAAACCGAGGTGGAGACGTGCTGCTGCTGTAACGCACCTGGTGGAAATCCCCAGTTACTGATGAAGTGGGTGGCAAATTTCTCAGCATGATCAGGATCAAGGTCTGTACTGGATGGGCCGTTAAGGGCAGTATTAATCGTCTTAAATAAGATTTTAGAGTTATGGTTATTTTTGGATATTATGTCTGCAAAATATGATTATCTTGCCTCCTTTACTGCAGCCTGGTAAGTTGCCATATGGATCTTGAGATCGATGTGGATAGCTGGTGACCGGGTGTACTCATTTAGCCAGGGGAAGATGATTGTTTTCCGCTCTCTTGTTTTGATTGGAGCAATAAGATCGAAAGCGGACTGACAGTGACTGTTAAAAGAGGTTAATAGTTCATCTGGGTTTTGAGAAAGAGTTACAGAGTGGGTAAAACAATTCCTGAATTTAGTGGCAGAGTCGGCATTAAAATGCGGGAAATAAGAACATAGCTCTCTGGTTGACACCAAACACCCCGAGTCTACGCAGGAAGTACAGTCTTTGCTGGAGACGAGCGCACAGGAAATCAACATGAACCTGCCAACTGAAACAGTTATCGAGATGGACGCCAAGATACCTATAAGAGCTGATTTGGTTGATTGTTCCCCCATGGATGCACAGTGGAATATGGTCCCCTATGGCTTTAGGGTCGAGCGCCATCTCCTCTGTCTTTTTGACGTTTATGCTGAGGTGGTTTTCATCACACCACTGAACAAAGCTCTGTAATTCTGTAAAAATATGATGAAGGGGCAGTGTGTTGGTGCTGCAGGCTCAGGATGGCAGTGTCGTCTGAGAACTTAAAAATAAAGTTTTCTGAGTGGCTGCGGAATGCAGTCATTTGTATACAGCGTAAAAAGCGCTGGTGAACTGACAGCCTTGGGGTGCACCTGTACTGATGACTTTATAGCCAGAGAATGTGTAATTAGGGCCACGGGGCAATCACACCGAGCACTATTGTTATACTGTGGATTTTTTCTTCTTCCTCTTCCGGACACAATTTCGTCCCGCTACTAGTCTCTATTAAATTATATATCAAAACATGCATACAGAATACAAATTTTTCGCGATGTAAGACATTTTGCATTAAAGTCAATGGGACGGCCGAAAAAAAATGAGCGAAAAACAATAATTGGAGATTTTTAAACGTCTACTTCTCCGGCCTAATTTAACCTTGAGACTCCATTAAAACTTTAAACAGTAGACACAAGTCTTGTGTATTGGTGTATTAATCCACATTTCGATAGGTCATATAGTTTTTTATCAATCCCTGTTCAATGACCATGATCATTTTTGGAGAAATTCTGAGATTATTATGGGTGTGTATTGCATGGAATGTTCGTGTCAGAGTGTGTGACATCATCGCTGCAGTGTAGAGGAAGAGAAAAAATTGTCAAAAAATACATTTGAAAACTGCGCTCCAGGCCGCAAATTCCACTCTCCAGAAATAATTTATACATAGAAACGTAGGAAAATTTGTCTTCTCACTCACAATCCTCTGGTAAAGCAGTCCGAGTTATAGTTTGGGCGTAGGACGCACAGATGCACCACCAACACGCACCAACAGTCCCATAGGCTCCCATATTAAAAACGCAGGAAGATTTCTGTCGAAAAGCATATTTAACAGGTTTTCAGATCGCTCTTACAAAGCTATTTCTTCATTTTTCTTCACAAAATCATACGCTCAAAGTGAAGTCGGATCAATGATAGGTATTATGGTTTTTCTTTTTTTCGCATGCGCACACACACACAGGTCACTTTATGTGATTACAGTTACAGATACACACACACACACACACACAGATACCTTTATGTGATTTTAGTTACACACACACACACCTCCAGATACACATGCTTCACACACACACACACACACACACACACACACACAGGTAACTTTATGTGATTTTAGTTACACACACACACACACACGCACACAAATGTGCGCGTAAGCACGCACACTCCTCCATATACACATGTTTCACACACACACATTTTGAGGTTAAAGGGCATAGGCTGCTGTATTAATAAATACTTGAAAAGGAGTGCTTGTTGTAGGTGTGCTCCTTGTATATAATGTAGTATCATAACATTACTAGTATTAGTTGTTTGAAATCTCTGAAGAATCTCATCATAGTGTACACACACAGGCAGTAGCCCCCTTGGCCCTTTCAGAATTTCCCCAGAGGAAATTTTCTATTTAACTCTGACATTCTGAGTTCTCTGAGTTAAAAACGAGTGGAACCATTTAATGATGAAGGGGCTTACACTCATCTGGTTCATTTTTTTTTTTAATTAAAAGGTATGGTTCAAGTGAATTAAAAGCGAAACTAAAATCAATGAACAAAAGGCACGCATAGGCCCCAGGGGCTTCGAGATGCTTAAGGGTAAGGTGGGTGATGCCAGTGATTGCATCATCGGTGCCTCTCCCTTGCCTGTAACCAAATTGTTGTGGGTCTATTTTAAGCCCAATCTCTGCTTTTAGCTTTATCTCCATGTATTTTTCAAAGCACTTCATGCCAATTGAGGTCAATGCCACCAGTCTGTGATCATTATTTTCTGTGGGGCAGGTTTTTTTTGGTATGGGAATAATGGTAGACTTTTTCCCAGATGACAGGGACTTAAATCTAAATCTTATCTTATGTAAATCTATAGATGATTGGAAAATGGGGCACCATGCTGGAGTTAGTTCTTCTGCAAACATCTTTAGGAGAAGAGCTGAGATACCATCAGGGCCTGTGGATTTACTCTTACATACCCGGTTGACTAATGCCTGTATTTTGAGAGGATCAACTACTAGTTTTGGGTAGGCATCAGTTGGAATAGACTGTAGTACATTATTACATTCAGAAGAGAAATCCTGTTTATCAAATCTTAGGAAAAAATCATTAAGCTCATTTGCCATTTCAAGTTCATTATTTATTATGAGACGTTTTGGGCGGTTGAACACATAAGTGGCAGCCTTCATATAGTCCCATAGCATTTTAGAGTTCATGGAGGTAAAATTCTGTTTAATAATGTCCTTGTGTTTTTCCTTGCTTCCCTCAACATGTGATTAAGTTCTTCTGTACGGCCTTTATGCTCATCCAGTCTTTGTTTTTTAAAAGCTAGTTGCAATCCGACAAGCATGGCCACTTCACACAGAGATTGGCCATCTCTCACACTCTCCTTATCATTCTTCACACATCTTTAATTCACTTTTACTTCACATCATTACTCTGTTAAATATTCTAACTACACAACAAAACAAAATATTTGAATTAGATTAAAATATTATGGACAAAATAATGAAACATTTTCCATGGTACATTTTTAATTATACGGCCTCATAACACAGTTTACATCATCCAATAACGCCAAAACGCATTACACACACCATTACAGCTGAAATCATACAGTGGAATCAATAAAATACATCTTTCTTTTTTTTAATTAATTTTTTTATGAATTTTCAGAATTACACTGTAACTATATTATGAAATACAAAGAAAATGGAGTAAATGCAGTGGGGAAAGAAACAGGACATTGTTGGAAATGCACAAATGTTCCATTTATCAGGAGAATTTTAGCACTTCTTAATTCTCTTATTTCATTCATCATCATCCCTCACTTCCACCATCATCACAGGTTGGTAAGAGTCTACCATCGTAGCCATGATGGTAACTCCTTTGTGACTGTGTTTGATACCGTGGGCTGCTTTACTTCTGACAAACGTGCTGTCAGTTTTGTAGTACATCTGATTATAAAGATCACGGTTGCACTCTTTGCTCATATCAAAGATTCCCACTGCGTACCATATTGAGTAGATGTTGAAATCAAAGGGCACAGAAAACATTACAGCTATTTTCTCAGTGGACTTATTTGTAGATTTGTTGATGATATCGTAAGTGAAGACACCGACAGCTCCAGAAGTAGCGTAGGGAGTCTTGATGAAAAGTCCACTGCTGGATGAATCCGAGTCAATGTGATAAGGCAAAGGTTTGGCACAGCTACCACTCTCAGTGTAATAACTAGAAACAGGATAAAAGTATTAATAAATTGTATTATTAATTATATTAAAGAACAAAAAATAAGTGCAGTTAGTTACCTTGGGTTAGAGAGTGTGTATTGTGAGCATTTATTTGTAATCTCAATTGAACACTGACGGTGTGTTGGGATGACTTTTGTTACGTTTAAAGCACGCGATGCTGTTTTGATGACATCTCCGACATCTAAATCAAGCGATGCTGTTTTGATGACATCTTCGACATCTAAATCAAGCGATTCTGTTGTGATGACATCTCCTACATCTAAAGCAGGCGATGCTGTTTCCATATTGGATGCAAACTTTTTGGATTCAGGCAAAGGAGCTGTGCAACAGGACGACCTGTTCAGACAGACAGAACATAAAACAAAGCCTTCATTTATGTTCAGAAAGAAAAGTTATCTGGGTTTGAAAGCAGTTAAAATATGCCCAAAATTTTTTCATTTTGCAGAGTCATAAGTTGTCATCTCAATATTTCTACTTACAAGGGTATGCTTACTTGAAGTGAATGCTTCTAAAGAACGGCTGGAAGTGTGACCTCTCTTAACTCGTCCCGCTGTCGCTTTTACTCATTTCACTCTCACCAGGTGGATGATTGGAAAACTCAGGTTTATCCTGCAGTGAAAACAAAGAAACCACAACCACAGTTTTCACAGTCAGGTGGTTGGTCTGATGCTATAAAACTGTCCATTTGGTGATCATATAGTGGCAAGTGTTTAAAAAAAATTCTGTGTAAACAAAAAAATAGAAAAATAATTATGGAAATAAAAAAAATCTCCAATACTGCAATAGTCTCGTTTAAGAACAAATAAAATTGTTTACAGTGACAATATAAAATGAATCCCCATTAACTTACAGGTTTAGCTAAACTTCTACTTTTTACAATTTAATTCAAAGAAAGCACAATACTTCACTACAACACTAGTGAAACTCAACCAAATGTGCCACAAATTCTTACTGACCTGTTGCTTTAATCGAACTTCAATATCGGAGCTTGTTCTGCTAATAATTTAGTTCGATCTGTTATAAGCTTTTGGTAGAAACCCGCCCATTTGCTTTTACAACAAGGCAGCCAATAGGAAGAGCCGACGACCGATTGTAATTCACAGAGTGAAACTGGCAAGTACTCAGTCAAAATTCAAACAACAGTGACGCAAATTCTTACTGACCTGTTGCTGTAATCTAACTTCAAAATCAGCAGCCATAATAAAAATAAATGCATTGCTTTGTTACTTTGTGCCACAGGTTTGAATGAATATTGGATGAGTTAATCTTCAACTCATTGGATAACAATGGACCACTTTCCTGTGTGACACTGTTATTCCCACTGATTCCTCTCCCCCCCATCAGGCGCCCCAACCAACCAGAGGGAGGCTCTATAGCGACCAGGATCAATGCATGTTTTTGTGAGAGGTCCCTGTAAGGGGATCCTCGGGGGACACGGGGAGAACATGCAAACTCCACACAGAAGACACTGTACTTCTGATAACTTTAATCTCTTGAATTCCAGGATATGACCACACAGATCTATGAGAGCTAAATCTATGTAAAACAAGGAATAAATTGTTATGTTTTATATAGAAATGGGAAGAAGTGTTAAGCTTGAACTGTCCACCATTAAATACCTCATTCATATCATTGGATTCAACAGTTACCATTTCATTGTGACTTTGCAAGATGGCTTTACAATCCACTTCCCAAACTGCTTCGGTGCTGAGCAATACAACCACTTCAACTTCACTAGAGGAGTTTGTATCATACGTTTTGAAATCACATAAACCTCCACCACACCAGGAAGTGTTGGATTAAAATTCAGTTTCTTCTTTTTTAATTAGTGCATCAGTAGGTCACATGTAGCCACAGCTTTTACATTTCTGAGTACCATGTGGTGTCAGTCGTGCCTTACATGTTAATGCTTATGCAAGAATTTAGCTTGTTGACACGTGCAGATACCAGACAGAAAGATGCATATAAGATAGAAACGCGTTCAGAGGTGCATTGAAATGCTCCATGCTCTCTGGTTTTCCCTCCCAGACACTCCTGATGTATAACTGATTACAAAGCTTGCCTTGACAACATGTATTAAAGCATATCCTTGATAAACATTGACTTTGGTGATTCATTAAACTTATCAAATCAGCCTATTACCTGTCACAAAGCACCTTTATTCACCAGCAAAAACAATCGGACACTTGTGCACTCACATTTAAGATCACTGTAGTGGAACATTTACACCAGCTGGGTATGAAATGACACATGATGGCAATCCTGGATGGATTACTGAAAAGGCCTACGGAGCACAGGCCCAG
The DNA here is from genome assembly GCF_030273125.1 of Centropristis striata. Classification (NCBI taxonomy): domain Eukaryota; kingdom Metazoa; phylum Chordata; class Actinopteri; order Perciformes; family Serranidae; genus Centropristis; species Centropristis striata. Next base: position 23,709,952 of record NC_081529.1, on the reverse strand, counting down.
GGGTCAAAAGTGTCACAGGCTACTTTGCTCTTCACCTGCAACTAAAAAGAGACTTGAAATGACAGAATGTCACATAACTTCTGTGCATAATGTTTTTTTGCATAAACTGGTTCCGTTCATTTACATGCATTTATTTGACTTTATGAACCATCTTTTATAAAACCTAACAATTAATCTTTTGCCTTGAACTTAGAGAATTAGTTTTGTAGCCTGAATTAAAAGAAACGGCTGCCTCTTCTGGTACCAAAACCCAAACAAGATCTTGTCGCATGAGATATTAAAACTTGATATTTCTCCTTGAGGTCAAAAGTTGTCTCGCAATATCAGTACTTACATGCAAAGCAGCAGCCTGCATGATGGAACCTGAGTTTGAACTCACAATTAGCACAGAAGATGCCGCTGACACTTTTAAATTGTTTGTGTTACAGCAACAGTAGCAGCAAAATCACTTTAAATTGCTTTTCTGCATCTCTGTGTAACAATGTTTTCTAGCTGCTCAGTTTACGTTTACGTTTACGTTTTTTTTTTTAACAATCTGACAAGCATGGCCACTTCACACAGAGATTGGACATCTCTCACACTCTCCTTATCATTCTTCACATATCTTTACTTCACTTTTACTTCACGTAATTACTCTGTTAAATAACAGAACAAAACAAAACAAAATATTTAAATTATATTAAAATATTATGGACAAAGTATTGACACATTTTTCATGGCACAGGTTCTTAGGTTTACATTTTTAATTGTACGGCCTCATAACACAGTTTACATCATCCAATAAAGCCAAAACGCATTACACACACCATTACAGCTGAAATCATACAGTGGAATCAATAAAATACATATTTTTTTTAATGACACTCACATTGTGCTCTTCTACAGCTCTATAAAACACAAGCAGTGGAGTAATATGGTAAAACAAATCAGCCATCTGAAACTTGAATCCCTATGCTCAGAATAAATTCATCAGAATTACATTGTAACTATAGAATGAAATGCAAAGAAAATGGAGTAAATGCAGTGGGGAAAGTAAACAGAACATTGTTGGAAATGCACAAATGTGACAAAAAGCAACATGGAACATAGTATATGGTTTCGTTTGTCAGCCTAGTATACTTGCACGAAAATTGATATTACTTAATTGGAAACAAAAGGCAGCCCCAACTTATTCAAATCTTATGACAGATGTTATGAGACATTTGGAGCTGGAGAAAATCAGATTCTTACTGAAAAATCAGGAAACAAAGTTCTATAGAATTTGGCAACCATTTATTGATTATTTTAAGCAGAACACATAGTCTGAGGGCAAGTTATAGAAGTGCTCTTAATAGAAGGAAAGAACTTTTATTTTATTTCTTATTTATTTATTTTTATTCCTGTCTCTGTTTATTTTATTTTATTTTTTACTTTTGAAGAGTGTATACATGTTTGGGTACATACAGTATATAGGTATAATCTTTTTTTTTTTCTTTTTCTAATTTACAACAACTTATATGACTTTTTTTAGACGTGTACTTGTAAATGTGTATGGTGTCTGTAGTGTCTGATATGATTTATGTTCAAAATGAGGAAAATCAATAAAAAGAGTTGAAATAAAAGGAAATGCACAATTGTTCCGTTTAGCAGGAGAATTTTAGCACTTCTTAATTCTCTTATTTCATTCATCATCATCACCCCTCACTTCCACCTTCATCTCAGGTTGATAAGTGTCTGACATCGTAGCGGTGAATGTGAATCCTTTGTGACTGTGTTTGATACCATGGCCTGCTTTACTTCTGACAAACGTGCTGTCAGTGTCGTTGTACATCTGATAATAAAGATCATAGTTGCACTCTTTGAACATACCAAAGATTCCCACTGCGTACCAGTTTGCGTGGAAGTTGAAATCATAGGGCACAGAAAACATAACAGCTATTTTCCCAGTGGACTTATTTGTAGATTTGTTGATGAGATCGTAAGTGAAGACGCCGACAGCTCCACGAGCAGTGTTGGGAGTCTTGATGAAAAGTCCACTGCCAGATGATTCCGAGTCAATGCGATCAGGCAAAGGTTTGGCACAGCTACCACTCTCAGTGAAATAACTAGAAACAGGATAAAAGTATTAATAAATTGTATTATTATTTCTATTAAAGACCAAAAAATAAGTGCAGTTAGTTACCTTGGGTTACAGAGTGTGTATTGAGAGCATTTATTTGTTATCTCAATTGAACACTGACGGTGTGTTGGGATGACATCTCCTACATCTAAAGCAGGCGATGCTGTTTCCATATTGGATGCAAACTTTTTGGATTCAGGCAAAGGAGCTGTGCAACAGGACGACCTGTTCAGACAGACACAACATAAAACATCATTTATATTCAGAAAGAAAAGTTATCTGGGTTTGAAAGCAGTTGAAATATGTCCAAAATTTTTCATTTTGCAGAGTCAAAAGTTGTCATCTCAATATTTCTACTTACAAGGGTATGCTTACCTGAAGTGAATGCTTCTAAAGAACGGCTGCAAGTGTGACCTCTCTTAACTCGTCCCGCTGACGCTTTTACTCATTTCACTCTCAACAGGTGGATGATTGGAAAACTCAGGTTTATCCTGCAGTGAAAACAAAGAAACCACAACCACAGTTTTCACAGTCAGGTGGTTGGTCTGATGCTATAAAACTGTCCATTTGGTGATCATAAAGTGGCAAGTTTTATTTAAAAAAAGATTCTCTGTAAACAAAAAAATAAAAAATAATTATACATATAAAAAATCTCCAATACTGCAATAGTCTCGTTTAACAACAAATACAATTGTTTACAGTGACAATATCAAATAAATCACCATTACCTTACAGGTTTAGCTAAACTTTTTACAATTAAGTTTTTACAATTTAATTCAAAGAAAGCACAATACTTCACTACAACACTAGTGAAACTCAACCAAATTTGCCACAAATTCTTACTGACCTGTTGCTTTAATCGAACTTCAATATCGGAGCTTGTTCTGCTGATAATTTAGTTTGATCTGTTATAAGCTTTTGGTAGAAACCCGCCCATTTGCTTTTACAATAAGGCAGCCAATAGGAAGAGCCGACGACCGATTGTAATTCACAGAGTGAAACTGGCAAGTACTCAATCGAAATTCAAACAAAAGTGCCACAAATTCTTACTGATTTGTTGCTGTAATCTAACTTCAAAATCAGCAGCCATATTAAAAATGAATGCATTGCTTTGTTAATGTGTGCTACAGGTTTGAATAAATATTGGTTGAGTTAATCTTCAACTCATTGGATAACAATGGATCACTTTCCTGTGCTTCACTGTACTTCTGATAACTTCAATCTCTTGAGTTCCAAGATATAACCACACAGATCTATGAGAGTTAAATCTATGGAAAACAAGTAATAAATTGTTATGTGTTATATAGAGGTGGGAAGAAGTGTTAAGCTTGAACTGTCCACCATTAAATACCTTGTCCGTCTACGATCCAGCTCATCATTGGATTCAACAGTTACCATTTCATTGTGACTTTGCCAGATGGCTTTACAATCCACTTCCCAAACTGCTTCGGTGCTGAGCAATACAACCACTTCAACTTCACTAGAGGAGTTTGTATCATACATTTTGAAATCACATAAACCTCCACCACACCAGGAAGTGTTGGACTAAAATTCTGCTCCATGCTCTCTGGTTTTCCCTCCCAGACACTCCTGATGTATAACTGATTACAAAGCTTGCCTTGATAACATATATTAAAGCATATCCTTGATAAACTTTGACTTTGGTGATTCATTAAACTTATCAAATCAGCCTATTACCTGTCACAAAGCACCTTTATTCACCAGCAAAAACCATCAGACACTTGTGCACTCACATTTAAGATCACTGTAGTGGAACATTCACACCAGCTGGGTATGAAATGACACATGATGACAATCCTGGATGGATTACTGAAAAGGCCTACGGAGCACAGGCCCAGGGGTCAAAAGTGTCACAGGCTCCTTTGGTCTTCACCTGCAACTAAAAATAGACTTGAAATGACAGACAGATCAACTACAAAAAGACAGAAGTTACTCAAATTAACAAATTGACAGAAAACAACTACAAAGAGACCCCAAACCACAGGTAAATGCACAACAACTCCAAAGAGACACAGAACAACAACTAAAAGAGGCTTAACAACTATAAAGTGTATGTTTTTCTCCTATGTATGAGAGGTGGTGGAGCCTTTAGCATATCTGGATCCAGGGGCCCATTGTTTTATAATCCACCTATGATGACAACAGCACATCATCCATCAGAAAAATATGTTTTAGATAAATAATTAGTCCTGTATCAATGTGGACTGGTTTGAAACTAAATCCCCCTCTTTGCACCTCTTTCCCACCTCTGCTGTTATCTCTTTTGAGAAGCAGCAGGTGCTCCCAGTGAACAAGACATGAACCCAGTTTGATCACAGTTTGGCTGAAAAACCTCAATGATCTAGAAAGGCTTAATGTTGGTTCCTTTTTCTGCAAATACTTTCAGTTTATCTACCTCACACAAGTCCCCCTAAAATGTAAGAATCCATGTTAGCCAGTAGATGTTGCCATTGCTCAATTAATGCAATTTACTTGAGGATGGTGGGAAAAATATTTAAGGTTCACATGTTGGTTACAACATTTAAGTATGAACCCATGTCACTGATCTCTGTGAGTTTCTCCTGTGGAATTGTTTGTGTACGCAGAAATTGTCTGACTATTATTTCTGCCAGAAACTTTGGTCAGAATGTATGATCCCTTATTGATTAAACATCCATTTCATTTTGAAATGATAACAACAAAGGAAACCAACAGATTTCTTGTGACTGTGTAAAAGATGATCCAACTTAAAACCGTGAAGAAGAAACCCTTCCTATAATCTAACATTTTTATTAGTCGCTCGCTGATCAGCACAATGCTTTTAGCATACATGGGATCACATGGAGAAATAAAAATCAGAACAAATCATACATCTCTGCAGTAGATTCAACCTGACACCATTTCTTTTACGTGTGTGTGTGTGTGTGTGAGAGAGAGAGAGAGAGAGAGAGAGAGAGAGAGAGAGAGAGAGAGAGAGAGAGAGAGACTTGTGAGTATTATTATAATCTAATCTGATGTAACAGAAGGCAATGTGTGTGTGAGGCTGAGTTAAGGAGGGATGGATCGAGGTGAAAAGCAGAGTTTATGTGTGAGAACAGGTTCTCGATGCTCTGATCCTTCAAGACAAGGGCTGATGGAACAATGCAAGATGGCCTCTCCTCTCCTTTGTTTGTCAGGACTCAGTGACAGCAGGACTGATGCATGTGATCAATCCGACATGGTTACTCCAAGACACACAGGTGCATATATGTGTGTGTGAGAAAGAAAGAGGGAGTTAATCGGTGCTCTGAAGCTACCTGGCAGTGTCAAAGGTGCTCTCTCTGGAGAAGGAGGAGCCAATTTGGTTCCTGTGATGATCACGATTCAGTCCCTCTTGTCTCATTCATGCACTTTCCCCCTTCTTCTCTTCCCCTAAAATATCACCCGGACCTTATCACATGATTGAATGGGCATTATTTACAGTAATTAGCCTCTTAGGAATGCGACTTACTCCGCTTTCTGGTATGTTGAGTAGGTTGACAGCACATTAAATGGGCTGCGATGTTTATTGTTAGGTGCTGACCTCTAGTGGCTGTAGTAATTATTACAAGTGCAAAAAGGGACGTGACACGGATGTGTGAAAAGAAAAGTAACTTTATACATCTGCTCCAAAAATGTGGAAAGGTAGTACATCAAGGTGTACTCAGGAGCTTCTCTCAATTTTTTGGAAGATGCTCATCAGATATTGGGTTCAGCACTGGGAATCCCATTGTTGAAGCACAACCTCATTTCCCAGTACATTATAACAGTATAAGTCATTTTTATGTCATGTAAGCTTCACAACCTGCATATGTTGAGTAACATGAGGTATTTAATCAATCTACAAAACTAAACCCAGCTAGATACATTAGCTTTGCAAATGTATGCAATTTTTAAGGTATCTAATCCAAACTTTGATCTTTTTTCCTAAACCTAACCATGTGTTTTTTATTCATTAGACTTAGGGTTCTCTCACAACCCAAAGTTTAGTCCGTTTCAATCAAACTCTGGTGCAGTTAAATCCTTGTTACGGTTTGTTTGGTCGCTTGTGACAGCTCCAATCGTACTCTTGTGTGGACCAAAACAACTGGTCTGACACTGCTTGCGAGAGGGGGTCTCGGTAAGTTTCCAAACAAACCCTAGCGCAGTTTGATGGCACTGTGAATGCAATCTGACCCAATTACAGGAAATTAACCAACGAGCAGGACATTGCCGACATCTGGGCCGAAGAACACATACAGGATGCTGAATATAGTCCACAAAAACAATGACGTTTATAAAATCGGACGAGGAAGGATTTGTGGGCATGATAGATCAGTGCAGAGTCATGTTAAAAAAGCTTCCATGAAATATTTCATGGTGTGTTCAGCTCCATATTGCTTTGTTTATTTCTGTGTTTACATTTTCCACCACTAACTTTCGAAGCATTAAGAAATAATACAGTGAGTATTTTTCCAGCCCTACGCTTTTGTACACCCTCCTCTGCAAATCAATTTTTTATTTGATCTGCTTACAGTAATGCACTGTGAATGCAAACCAGACTAAATACAAAACCAACCAACAGTATCAATTTCACTCCGATTCAGACTAACCAAATGGACTTGGGTTGTAAAAAGCGCCCTTACACACATAAAGCGTGTTTCCACTGAGTACTTTTTAAGTACTTTTTGGAAAGTGTCTGAGTGTTTTGGCTCCGCCCACTAGTTGGTTCCCCTTGGCCTCTGTTCCTATACAGGTACTTTTGTAGCGTCTGAATGTAACAGACCGACACAGCAAGCAGTGTTGCGAACTTAGCGACTTTGTTGCTATATTTAGCAACTATTCAGACACCTCCATCGACTCTTTTTTTTTAAAAGCGACTAGTGACAAATCTAGTTATTGGAGACTTTTGAAAACTCGTTACTCTTCTTAACGAGTAGCAGGCGCTGTCTTAAAGCACTCACAAGCGGCCCAGTCCTCCTGCAGCAGTCTCTCCCAGCTACAGATAGAACCAGAGCTGTTAACCGCTCAGTGTATAGTTTGCGCCAGTACTTTCTAAGCTGCTGAGCCGCTAACGGGTGAAGTTGGGCGGATCCTCTCTCCCACGTCACACCCATAGTGGCTCATTAGAGGGAAAAGTACCTAATGGAAATGCACCTATTGTTTCGACATCAAAACCTAAAGAATCTGAGTCTAAAACCTAATTAAACTGCAACCTGCCATTTGGTCCTTTTGCATAACAAACCTCGGCACACACTAGAAGGTGGAGCAGGGACCTTCTAACCCATATGTATGAGGCTGAAAACAACTGATAACAGCCATTCCTCTGTGTTCCTTTCCAACCCCTTCCAATCTTTCTCTCTCTCTTCCCTCCTCTGACGACTCCTCTCTCTTATCCTCCCTCTCTTTCAGTCATCCCTCAGCTGAAACCCATCCCTCTTCCCGCACTCTTAATTGGAAATAACTCATTTTAACACTTCCCCTCTTCATTATTCTGTGGCAGACAAGATCGATAACCAGGCCTGCGTTGTTAGTGTAGTGTGTTTGTGTTTGTTCTGCATGCACTTAGATCATTTGAGCAAGGCTCGAGACTCACTTCTACCCTTTTGTTCACTTCGCTCACACTGTTTCACAGAAATGCTACATGGGCTCTGTCCAACTGTGAGTGTGAGTGTGTGTGTGTTTGTTTACACACTGTGATGCTTGTGTGAAGGACAACCTTCCAGCACTTCCGCACACATCCAATCAATCATGTTCGGGCTTTGATTAACACATTCAAATCACCTTGCTTGTGTAGGCCCTGGAGGAAAACACTCGCACACAAACGCACACACTGATATGTGTAATTTCAGCAGGCAGACAGCCGGCATATGCTGTTTTGTCAGTTCTCTGAATCTATTTCATGAGATGAGCACTGCGGATGTTTAACACATCCCTGTTTCCTTCACCTGTGCCATGTCACTTATTCAGCGTGTGTGAATAAATGTGCTGAAATGTTGTGGAATAGAATGATTCACCTCAGCTTACATAAAACCTTTGTCTATATTTAGCGCCAGCATGACTCCAGATTTCTGCACCGAAGCTATCAGCCACACATTGAGATGTGCGTGGGCCCGCCCTGAGCTGACTGCGGTCCTGGATTCATGTTCTGCGTGCCTGCCTCACCTCAGGCTTGGTTTTTATCTTAGCAACATGATAATACATACACTCAAGAGAACCTGTCGGGTTACAGCATCGTGATAGTGTTACCTTGGGGATAAAGATAAAGATTTGAGTGTATTTATTTGTACAGAAACCATAAAATAAAAACAAAGATACAAAACATAACAGCTGCGAAGAAGAAGACAGAAAATGCGGGTGGGCTTGTAAGAGTTGTCCCCAAAGAGCACTGAAAATCAAGTCCTGAACAGAAAGGCGAGCAGAAAAAACAACAACAAAAGACAAATAAATGTGAGTTCCTTGTGTGTGGATGGAAGGCAACTGAGGATAAGATGCGTATGAAAAGGGAGGCACAGAGTGCCCTCAGACAAAAAGGAATGATTGTATTGTGCAACATAAAATTCACTGAAAAAGGCTTGTAAATGCTTGTAAATAATTATTTTGCAATTCTCTACAAACTAAGTACAATCTTTCCTGGGCTACTTTACATCTGATAAATTAAACAAGCTATTTACTGAGTTTACTGTAATTGCTATTCATCAATTAGTCATTAGCTCAGCATTTTAGTATGAATTTAATGGTCTTTTTAAAGAAAGATTATTCCATTTGGGGAATGAAGCAGAGCTTTGTTTACCTTAAGCAGAGGTAGAAGTAAGCTAATGAAGTACAAACACTGTTATCAATCAGTTTTTTTTCAAACTTTTATCCAAGTTTTTCTTTTGTAATCTCAAGCATTGTTCTTCTCTGTATTTTAAGTTGCAGAGTAAGAATCTAGTTGTGCATAGTACGGAAGAGGACTAGGGCCAGGTAGGAGAAAAAAATAATGAGAGGAAGACATTTGTTTTCATTATGTAATTTGAGAAAAAAGTCAAAATATGGAGAATTAAGTTGAAATATTATGTCGAGAAAAATGTTGAGAATAAAGTCAACTTTTTTAGTTCCGTAAAATTGGAAAGATATTCACAGATGTGTTGATCCTGTGTCAATACGTCATCAGAGGAACATTTTCTGACACCTAACCTTGGCAATCATTACTCAGCTCATTACTAGTCCTTAAATTCATTATGGACATGGACTTAAAATCATTGTTTTATTTATGGCCTTGGTGCCCTGGCTTTTGGCCTTCGTGCCCTCAAAAAAATGACACAAAAACACAAAAGGCCAAGTGGCCTTACCACTAAAATGGCTTAATTCCAGGCCAGTTAGAGTCTGATAAATAATCTTCAGTTCAGTCGACGCCAAGTGTCTCATGGAGAATGTTGCAGTTCTTCCACTAGCAACTTGATATTTAAAATGGTGTGACTGATATTGATATTCTTGGGTTGTGCGCTGTGGCTGATAAAACCTGAGCTGAGCCATGACCCTGACACTCAGCTGGATTCTCAGACGGATACCGTATAAAATGTCTATCTATAAATATCTATCAGACTCAGAGAGCGCTATTGTGCACTTATCTCCGTTCGGTGACATTAAAGGGCTTTACTGGAATCCAGCAGTGGATTGCTGTTGCAGCTTACTTAATAATTATTTGAGGTTTTGTGCAAATAGGAACATGCATTGCATGTCTGTGTTTCACTGGCTATTTGATTCTGTATTTGTGTACGATGTACTAGTCAATTTGCAAAGGTGAAAGCCCGAGGGAAGCTTCCGTTTTGTCCTGAGTAAACCACAACAGCTCTGACAGCTTGGAGAGAACACTGTCATTGACCTGCCCTAGAGTGACAGAGAGTGTGTGTGTGTGTGTGTGTGTGTGTGAGCGCGCACACAGCGGCACAGGTGACCTTTTACACAAACCTTTCAAACATAAAGTATCAGTCCTTAGCTGCACTGAGCATATCTGGGTTATTTTAGAAAGCTAATGTTATCAAAGCTGCTGTTACAGTAAAATAGGTGAGGCGAATCAAAGACTGTTTTCATCCGTTGGCTGCTTTTACAGCATCACTGAACATGTGATGAGTGTTTCTCATTTTAGGTGGATCCTAGTGAAGCAGTAAATGTGCAATCTCTGGGCCTGCGTGCATAAAAATCTATGTACTGTATGTTTGTGTGTGACAGAGAGACACTGTGCTGCTACAATGCAGAATTAATCGCATAACCTCCAACCAGATTTGTAATGCACCTCACACACATTGTGTCAAAGTCACTCATCTTGTTTACTTGAGTTGTCTCCTGGGCTGGAATGAAGCTCATCGCTGTGGTAATGCTAACAGACATGGATTGACAACCTGTGTGATTTCAGTGACTTTTAAATACCAATCTGAAGAACACAGACTTCAGACTTCAGCACTGCGGGCTGAACTGAGAATGACCTCTGGTATCATATCTGACAACGGATCCGTGAGTCCTGATGTTGAGTTCTAAAGTTTCAAAGTCTTCTGACATTGTAGGGTGAAGGTGAGTGTTTCCTCCTGCTCTGCTTAATACAAACCCTCCGGTCAGTTCTTCCTGCCACACCATCTGCTCAGCAAAAACCACTGCAGGCCCTAAATACTGTACAGACTTATTGGGATGCACCCATCTGACTTTTTCAGTCCCAAAACTGATGCCTGAACTTTGGGTATTGGACGATATGGAGTACCAGTTTTTATTAATAAGCTGTTTGCCTCTCTGTGTGGAAGTGACTGGGATCATTATTTTATGTCTAAGGCAACTACCTGCTTGACTCAAACATTGCTCCCTAACTTTGCAGAATAAAACGCAAAAATAAATAGATCCTCTGCTGGACGAATGCTATGAAATTTTATTATATTTTCATATTGGCGCATATAGAAAACATGTACACAGATAGCAATACATCAACTATGTATCTCTTACAGCCTAATAGTGGCCAATCGATTTATAAATAGCAATTTGCTACAATTCAAGCTTAAATTAAACAAAAAATGGGTTGAAACTTAATGTAAACCTATATATATATATATATATATATATATATATATATATATATATATATATATATATATATATATATATATATATATATATATATTCTACCACTGATTAACTTTTCTTCTTTAAGTGCAGCAGTTTTTCCACGGCACTTAGAACGATCTGCCATTGTTCCCTGTTTACGCCTGAGGCACAGTCACTCATTTTTACAAAGTCACTTTGGATAAATGTGTCCGCTAAATCCCTAAATTCTAAATTGAATTTGGGCCAGAGACTGCAGAGTAGAAATAATGTTTTTTGTAAGTCGAGCCTGTATTAGAATGCATTGATCTACATTCATGTGCAATCCAATGAGATCATAAATTCTCCTCTAGCAAGCATGTAATGAGTCACATTCATTTCATGCCTTCATCATTTAAATGTCACGTCCACCCTAAAACAGAATTTGCATTTAATGTCCCCATAAACATGAACAGCAGAGTCACATTGCTACAGTATTTTCTATGTGACCACCTCTGGATTTCAGTAAATTATACTACTGATCTATTATATGATCCATCAGGAAATGATAGATGCTCAACTGAGAGTTGCATTTCCTAAATGCTCCGTTAATGCTAACAGTGCCCAAATAATCTTGGAATTATAATGTACCTATAAACTTAAAGTAAATTGTGGGCTTAATTGTGGGAGTTCGATGATTCATATTTGAAATGTGTCTTAGGGAACAAACAGGAAAAACAGATTCTCCACATTCGAACCGTTCTGGAATAAAAGAAGATGCCTCCATAAACTTTTTTTTTTGTCTTCAGATGTTGTGAGAGCGGAGCTGTCAAACCAAACATTGTTCTAAATGACAAAACTACGCTGACGGAGCTGACAAGAAACGCATTGTGATTGTGGGTGTGCGTCAGTGATAAAATAAGCATAAGGAACCATAAGCTCCATGGTGGTGTTAATCCACATAGCACTCTGTTAGTTTGTCGACTGTAAACACAGGCAGAGAGTTTCAAACCGAATGCTTTTTGACATCCTCTTTCCCATCTGTCTGTTCAGTCCAATGTTGGCTCTCTTTGTGTAGCAGCTTGCATACACATGTCTTCCTTATTGTCTCCCAGTTGCTTTCATTTACAAGTCACTTCCATCCTCTTGTATTACAACAAGGTGCATTAACTAGCGTGAGTATGTAAGTGCTATGAGAGCGAGAGAGAGAGAGAGTGTGTGTGTGTGTGTGTGTGTGTATGGCAATCTCCTGTGATCCCGCAAAACATGCCATGAGAACATTTTGCTAAATGTGCATGAGGAAATTCAGGTGTTGCTCTTTCTACTTTATCAAAGAATGATAACCTAAATGAATCCGTGTGATCACATGTTCGGTCCTCTCTCTGGGTCGCCATGTCATGTCTTAGGCCGTGTTCAGACTGCAGGCGAATCTGATTCAAATCAGATTCCAACTCAAATCAGATTTTTAGGGCTGACTGTCCACACTAGAAACTTATATTCACGTACTGCACCACTTTGCTTCACCCCCCCCCCCCCCCCCAAAATAAACATAATGGCAAAAAGTACACCCCAAAATCATAAAAAAACATTTGTCACATTTGTGATATTGCTGTTACAGTCAGAACTAGAACCAGACAATTTACTTGCATGCCCACAGGCATCTATTATAGAGACAATGGAAAAGCTAATTAAGTTTTTTGACTGGGGTGAAAAGTTTGAATAACATCAACATCACAAATGACTAAGCAAATGAATTCAGCTGACAAAGAACCAGATGAACCTGAAAGAAAAAAACAAGAAGGAAATTTGTAAAGTCTTGTTAGCAAAGAGAGCACTTTATCTCCTGCAAAGCGTACAGCATACACCCTGGTAAGTGAAACATCAAGAGTAGTAGTTCAAGGTAACACTGTAAAATGTAATAATTTACTCTAATAAAACTCTTATTCATTGAGAAGCTGATAAAACTGCATAGCATTTTATTTGCTCAAACTATTACACTGCAAAAAACATGAAGCTTGCCAAGTATTTTCTTCTTATATCTAGCATCCTACAGACCATAGCTTTATGTGCTTATTTAATCATTATAATTATGATTATTATTATGATTATTATTATTATTATTATTATTATTATGTGCTTATTTAATTATCTTATTGTTTAAAGACTTCTTTTCAGGATTGACATTGTGAGCTTTTTCATGCTTTTCAAGCTATTCATCTGTTGAATATGGTGAGTTGTTAACTAAAATATCGGCTCCGATTGAGAGTTTTAGTTGCATGTAGTTTGAATGTTATTTCAAAAGCATTTTCTACCACCAAATCGTGCTCGTTTCATGTATTGCTGGCTTATTTTAATGTTACTACAGTCGGGCTATTCAAGCCACAATTGCTCAAAATAATTATATTTGGATTTATTTCAAGACATCATTAGTTTTCCAGTGCCTAGATATTTATTTACTTATTTAAAGAATTCTTACAAAGAAAAATGTACTTTCTGCACTGTCAGATACTTTTACTTGTTTCGAGTATGTATTTGCTTAATTCTAGTAATTTATTTCTTGTTTTTTGCAGCTGGTTTTTGCAGTGTAGGGGGAAATATGGCAACCATGTATTCAGTTTCAGCAACCAAAAGCTGACTTCTGGAGCCTGGAAACCACTTTTAAAGTAAGTGTTTAGCCCTATAATCTTTTTAAATCCAGGTAGCAGTGACGTGTTTTTGCATGTTCTCGATTGTATCCCTTCCCTCCTCCGTTCCTTACCTGACCCCCCCCGCCCACCGCCCTATCGCCTCGGCTCCTTCACACCCCTCTCTGAACTCATCTCTTCCTTTATCCGCTCAGCTGCCTCTCGTCACCGCCTTCCCGTCTCCCACCCTCCATCTACAGGCATCTCTGAAGAAATGTCCCTCATAATCTCTCTTTTTTTTCATCAGGTTTACTCACAAACGTCCCCTCAGGCAGGGTGAGTCAGGTGTGACCACATCTCTAGTCAGGAACCGGCTGGGTTAAACATCCTACACACACACACACACACACACACACACACACACACACACACACACACAAATCCAATCTTTACACCGTATAGCACACATTCCCCAGGTTTCCCATTCAGATATGTCTTTTCATATCTTGCCTGGCTCTTGCTCCCACAACCATCCGCGCTGTGGTCACCTTACTGTCACAGATCAGTGTGTGTGTGCTGTGCTATGCATGTGTGTGAGGCATTTTCAGTTCTCTGCACTGTTCAAATGATATGCATGCTGTCAATTTGAATCAGTGTGTCGTGGAGCTCCATGCACCCACACAGCGAGTGTGTGCATAATGCCAGGGCATCACAACACACACGTACATGCAACATACTTGAGGACAAACAAGATAAAATGTTACTGTGTGTGTTTGTGAGATGACATCAGAGTGTGACACTGGTTCATGTTTTACAGGTGGGTGCAGTATAGAGAGAGCTCCCTTCTTATTTCTATCTCCCCGTCTTCATCCCTTCATCCCTCTACCAAACACCCCCACCCCCGCCCCCACTCTCCCACCCTTTCCCGCCTCCATCCTCATACCACAGTGGCCTCCGCTGTGCTCCACTTGCTACTTTTCTTGCATGTCTCTCTGAATGTTTGGATCGATAAGAGCCGGCTGCGTAATAGAATTAGGCTCTAATGGAAAGTACAAACTAGCTTTCTATTTACTAAATCCCTCCAGGGGGGTTCTGGGTAGGTAAAGAGCAGACTGTGAAATGAGACTGCAGTCGAAGACGTATGTGCACAGCACAGTCTTTCCATGTGCATGGTTGTGTGTGTGTGTGTGTGTGTGTGTGTGTGTGTACATGTTTGTGCATGAGGGGAAGGGAGATACTGTAAATAGACTTGAAATCAAGTTAAATTGGGTTAAGTTCTTCAGCTGCTGTCTCAACGTCAGGTGCATGGATTTTTCCACAAGTGATGAGTGTGACTGAGGACAGCAGGAGATAGAGTTCTCAGTTTTTTGTGCAAGTCTATATGTGTTTTTGTTTTTGAGTTAAACCCTCAAATATGTCACATATATGGATATATGAAACACAAATGATAATAAGTTAATTTGAATTTAAGTTATCAAAAGAAATGTTGATTGAACAGTTCAATAAAAACAAGTCTTCATAAAGATGCAACACTACATAATGTAATGAAATAAATGATTAATGAAACACAACAAATTCTGGCACATTGTTCACCACTATGACACCCAAAGTTATTATGAATTTTTATTCATGGCAGCTGAAACCTGACAGGAAGCAATTAAAACGATGCAATTAGAAATATTGTTTAGTTTGTATGATTTTTGTTTGAAACAAAAGCGCTGGCTGCCAAAGCACAGAACTAACAGCACACAGCTAAACAAACAATCCATCAGTGCGCTGGACAAAAACGTCACAGTCGGGGTTTAATGGAAGCAGGGTTGTTGTGTGAATTGCTTTTGTTGTGGTGCTTGTGGTGGTGGTTTAGATTTGACAACACAAACATTTTAGGATAATGAAATGACTTTATGACTTTTTGAAATGAGTTTTCTTTGACTTTATTGTTACTTTTTCATTTTTTGGACTCGCTTATCTCACCTCTTGGTTCTTTTTCTTCTCTTTTGTACTCTTTCCCAAACCCTCCCTTCTTCTTTGATCTTTACCCTGCTTCTCTCCCCTCTGAGAACCTTTAATTCTGTACTTTTCATGTCACCAACCCCTCTTTTTCTCTCTCTCTCATCTTACCCTTCTTTCCTCTCTGCCAGTGACTTTCTCCAGTGGCATTGAAAGAGTAATATGACCCTTTTGTAAGGATGCCTCAGCGTGGCCTAGACATAACTGATGTGAAACACACGCACAGACATTCAAGGGCTTACCCACTCAAAGGTGAACACATGTCCAGTCAACTGGGACTCTGAATGTTTCATAAGGACACAGGGGGGCACAGTTCAGGTTTCAGATGTATAGGTATGATGTGCGTGTGTGTGTGTTCTTGTATTTCCTACATAGTGAGGACCGGAACACTTTTTTAACCAACCGAGTGAGGACATTTTGGGATATGAGGACATTTCAGAATTTCTTCAAAGGCCTGTTTGAGAGTTAAGACTTTGTTTTTAAGATTAACGTTACTATTAGGTTTAGTTTAGGGTAAGGGTTTGGGTTAGGCAAGGTTTAGGTGTGGGGCTAGGGAATGCATTATCATAATGAAGGTCCTCACAAAGATGGAACCACAAGTTTGTGTGTGTGTGTGTGTGTGTGTGTGTGTGTGTGTGTGTGTGTGTGTGTGTGTGTGTGGTAAAAAGAAGAGAAAGTCTCTTTGTGCCCATATAAAGGCATAAAGATAAATGTTTCATGGCTTTTGAGATTATATAGATATGGATATACTTTGCATGAAAACAGCTAAACGTTTCAGAAGTGTGTGAATTGAACTCCTGAAGGTGTTGGTGTGTGTATGTGCATAACATCCCTTTATATGCATATTTCTGTTTGACATGCATACACAAACAAGCTTCCGAAATGTTTTTAAAGAGACTGTCCTCCACTAACAAGCAAACATTACAACACTTATTACATCCCATATTTCCATTTATTTTTAATGGCGGCCTCTATTGTACATAATTATAATGGAAGTCAGGCCATAGTATAAAGACGAGTATAAAGACATTTACAATCTATAAGGAGCAACAAAGTCCGCAGAGGAGATCGAGTCAGATGGATGGGTCAAACAAACACAGGAGATTGCTGTTCATGTGAAAAAACATTTTTTTGCCTCGTCATAATAACTAATACAACTACATAATTTCCTTTTACACGTTCATAAACACATCATTACTTCTCAAAAAAAGGTTATTATTGTTAACGAAAGCTAACGAAATAACGAAAACTAGAATTGAAAAAACATTTGCGTTAACTGAAATGAAAATAAAAACAAGAGTTTTTAAAAAAACAAAAACAATAACTAACTTAAACTGTATTGTGTGGTTACAAAACTAACTAAAATTATAGGGAAAATGTCCTTTGGTTTCGTCTTTGTCAGCTTTTTTCATACATAATCCAATGTTTCTATTTATCCACCGCTAAGTGTGTGTATTCCTGCTTTGTGGGCTTCCTGGAGAAGCGCGAGTGAAATTACCGTAATGACACCATATTGGCTGTAAAGAGCAATTTCTCAGCTTTCAGAAAACATTTTTCCCGCAAACCATTTTTTATTATTATTAGTTATTATGGTAAAAGTGTCGGCGCAAAACTCTGTTGTGCTTTCACTGTGTACAAGTCAAAGTCTTCAATTCAACCATGATATAACAAATCAAATTTTTTTTTGCAGCGGCACTGAAAATCCAGCAGCGGCAGTGCCAAACTTGTTGGTTGATATGAAATGTATTTAGGAACACATGGTAAATATGTTTACTGAGACTGGGATGTCTACACTCCAACCACAACTGTAAGAGTTAATAACCTTATTGGAGCTTAGCTGAATAAACCAAAGGAAATAAAGGCAACATTTATTATGACCTCTTTGAATCTCGCACCCAACACATAGCCCATTACAAATAAACTAAAACTAAAACTAATAAAAACTAAACTAAAACTAAGCAATTAAAAATAAATAAAAAATAAACAAAAACTAGCAAACTCACTCTAAAAACGAATTAAAACTAACTGAATTTGAAAACAAAAATAAAACTAATGAAAATTCCCAAACTATTATAACATTGGTCTCAAAGTTAAGTTACAAAGCAATTTTTTTCTCACACAATGATATTTTCCTAAACCTGACCAAGTGCTTTTGTTGCCTACAGCTAACCAAACCATGACCATTTAACAAAATGAACCACATGTTTAAAAGAAACAGCCTATGTGATCATGGGGTTTGGAGGACTTGTTGGTTTTACAGTGTGTATGTGTTAGCGTGGCTACCTGCATGGTGATAGTTGTTTTTAGATAGTGAATGTGTGGTTTGAGCCTGTGGCACTAATCACTTTCCTCCAGATCCCTCCATGCTTCAGGCACCTCCAGGACTCCCCCTTATCTCTACCCAGAGAGGGAGAACACATACTTTCACACATAGTCACACACACACACACACACACACACACACACACACACACCTTGGGATGTCGCCTATCTCTTCCCAGCAGCCCCGGAGGCTGTGTGCAACTGGCATCTCTGTAGAAACCAACCTCTATCAACGTGGTCATCCAAAAGTGACATACCTGATTTTTAACAAAGTTACACATGACTTTTCAGGAATGTTTGGTTTGTGCTACCAGACTCTAAAACACATTTTACCACAAAGCAAACCTGGATTGTATTAGTATTGTACTGGAGGCTGAATTCTGGCCTTTTGCATTCAAAGCCAATGGGCTGTAAGCCAAGGAAGCATTTAAAGTGAGTCTGAAACACTTTATATTAAACCTAAGGAGTTGTAAATGATGGCGGGTAAAGAACTGTTACATCGGTTATAATTAGAATGCTGGCTACATTTAGATGCCAAAAACAAAAGCAGTAAAGTTCTGCACTGTCTCTCACTAAGTGTCAGTCGTGGGAGTAT
The DNA here is from genome assembly GCF_030273125.1 of Centropristis striata. Lineage (NCBI taxonomy): Eukaryota > Metazoa > Chordata > Actinopteri > Perciformes > Serranidae > Centropristis > Centropristis striata. The sequence goes on along the minus strand of NC_081529.1, from coordinate 23,691,258 downwards.
TTTGTCCTGGGTGAGTAATGTTTTCATTTTGCATCAATCTTCTGCACAACCAGGTGCCATATTTGTTGTATAAACAAGTAGACTGTGGGAAAATGATGTTACGTAATACTGCTATTAATATAAAAAACATCTGATGTTCACTATGGCAAGCAAGAAAATCATGCACGAATGTTATTGGTTTTTTGCTAAAAAAGACTCATGACGTTGCATTGTGATGTTACTGTGTTATTGCTTTGCTTTGTTGTGATGCAAGTGACTTGATGTGATGAGATATGACACTCTCTAGCTCCCTGTATTTTAGCAGCAGTACCACCAAGTAAATAACATATCCATTGTTGATAACTTCCAAACTAGATTAAAAAAGATGTTAAGAAAGGTTTGGAAGCGTATCATTAGAACACACAGGGTACCTTGTTTTGTTTCTTTGTTCTGCCTACTAATTGCCTGACCCAAGCATTGTATTTTCTCATAAGTGCCAACCCAGACAAAGCACACAGTCAGCAAATATCCCCCCTCAGTTCCAACTGTGCTCCCTAAACCTCAATTATTCACAACTTATGAATTACGCACTTTACCTCAAGCTGGCAAGCGGGGGTATTTTTGCACATGGCGCCTTGAATTAGTCATAACCTCACAATGGCAAAACATACAATTTTCATGCCTCTAGCCTTTTTCTTGTCCGGAGTATAAAAGTGCCATAATAAGTATTTTGCCGTAAATACATGTAGGGAGTGTCTAAAACCAACCCATATGCTTAAGCTTCAAAGCAACTCGTTTGCTGCTTTCAGTGTGACTGACCTGGCATGTAAAGGAATGTAGTCATGTTTAATTGAACTGAAATCTGTGCAGCCACACGCTTTATGTTGTGTGGATCAGCGTTATTTCCAATGACCGGCAAACGATGAAAGACTTTTTTAGCTGACAGAGCACTTTAGTTGTTTCTCCAGATATGGTGTATCTGGTAAACACTGTGGCACGGCTTTGAACCCACATTATCAGTCTGTTGCAAGGAAATTATGTTTTATATCTTGCTGACAATATATATCACCATGAATTTTTTTCTGATATTTCAATAAATATATAGTCTGTATGAAAAATACCTTTAAAAAAGCCTATTTTAGTATATTTCTGCATGCAGGAAATACTTGACGAATGAAAATGACTAATTACTTTCATATTTTATTTTGCAAAATAAACATTTTAATTGAAATTATGATTTTCTGCTAAACTTGATTTAGTACGTGCTTTTTACTATCAAATAAGACGATGTTATTGTGTATCATGCTATCTCCATATACGATTCCCACACTATACAATTCCACTGAAACACACACAGCCTTACTATATCATATAATGTCAGGAAATGGCACTTAAATGATGTCCTCAAATGTCTTATTCTCTACACAAGTCCAATAAATTAACTTAACTGTTTTAGAGGACTAAATAAAAAAGATCATATTTACATTTAAGAAGCTGGAATCAGAATGTTTACTTTTTTTCTTAAAAATATTCTTAAAGCGAAACAATAATTGAAATAGTTGGCAACTAATGTAATATCTATATCTATATCTATAGATATATAGATGTGTGTATATCTATATTTATCTGTGTACATATGTGTGTGTGTGTGTGTGTATAAATTTGTGTATATATATATAGGCGATATGTGTGTGTGTGTATATATATAATTTTGTGTGTATATATACATATATATATATATATATATATATATAATTTTGTGTGTATATATACATATATATATATATATATATATATATATAGGCTATATATGTGTGTGTGTGTGTGTGTGTGTGTATGTATTTACAATTAATATATTTACAACTAATTGATGAGTCTTTACAGCTCTACACGTGAAGTCCAAAGAAAGAAAACACTATCATCTTATGCTCACTAGTGATCAAGATCACATGGAATATTTTTGATTTTTCAAATTGACACTTGTTTCGATTATGATTGAACCTATTGGTTAATGATGGCAAACGGCACACAAAGCCAGGCCAGGAAGTTCGCGATAAAGTTAAGGAAGTGCTCTGACTCCTCACTAATTTTTGTGAAAAAACGGGGAGTTTCAGCATCATGTTCAGCGACAAAGGGGCTTGTTCGCTGTCCATGGTGTTGAAAGAACATAAACTATGGCTTTGAGGAATAGTCCCACAGTGAATCATTTCTATACAGTGTGTTCAAGTGGAATTGCTCTCTTATCATATGCCAATACATCACATCATCATGCCAATCTGCGCCCCCCCTCCCCTTCCCGGAATCCAAGTTGCCCATGCGTGAGTCTTTCGCGTTCACGCTGCGATGGTGCGTTCGCTTGTCGGATCTCATGAAGACATGAAACGCTCAGCCGGATTATGTGTCGTGTGCGAGTCAACGCTGTTTATGCGTGCGTGTGTGTGTTATGGTACGTTACCCCTGTGTCTCCAATCACGACTGCTGGTGTGAACTGGTTCTGAGGGTTATAAGCATGCCTCATCAAATATTAAATCCGCCATACACCATTTTTCCCACAGACTGCCATCAAACACACACACACACACACACACACACGCATACATGCGCGTGGAAAGATGCGGAGTCCAAGCTCCTCTTCCCCTCCTGTCTACATAGTGTAACACTCAATTCAATTCGATTCAATTTAGGGAGTGATTTACTGCTGGAACACCGGCACTTTCCTGACGGGACTAAATAAATCAGTGTTCGCTTTATAATGAGGAGCATGCCCCCCAATCAGCACTGTGTTACTCTTCATTTCTTCATGCTGCCCATTTCCCTAAATGTCTCTCTCTCTCTCTCTCTCTCTCTCTCTCTCTCTATCATACACTCAGAACTCTTCGCTGAGAATTCAACCACAAGACGCGGTTTTGACGCGCCGGAGATAAATGAATAAGCCCATGGACCGTGGGAATAATTATCAACTTTTTCCGAGCATCTGATCGTTCTAAGTGGAGGACATTTTTCTTGTTTTTTTTCTCTTTTCGTTTTTTTTTTTTTTTTGCCCATGCATTTGTCAGAAGCGATCCTTGGGTGAACCTCCGTGGGATATTTTGGCTTGTATGAAGAGGCTGGCTTCAACTGAGGCGCCCCTCCATCGCGTATTCCACCGGGAGGAGGATGAAGTGAAGCCTATACTCTCGTAGAAGAATTTTTGTATGTTCGCCTGCAGGTGTTGAACTGTTGCAATTGGGTTTGCAAGCAGGCAGGCACGCCTTTTTGGATACAACGTCTGGGAATAACAAGTCGGAATGGTGTGAGAAGATGTGAAAGGTTCTTCGTGCCAATTTGGAAATGTAAAAAAAAAGAAGAAGATGCGCTGTTAAAACATGACACATTGGACAAATATTTTCCTCCTGCTTCGTGGGATTTTTTGCAGTGTGCTCAGTCAACGTGACCGCGGTTAAAAAAAAGTGTTCCCAAATTCCTTAGCGCATCCAGCTTCGAGTGGAACTCAACATATTGATTCTCATTTACATTTACCGGCTCAAAATTGTCGTTAAAGAAAAAATAAACTACTGTGAGAACTGCCGTTTGATTTCTGGAAATGTGAGTCCAGCGGAGACCAGTGCGCACCACACACAGTCGCCAAGGCTGCAACGCACAACCCAATTTTCCATCGGGGAACCGGGGCTTTGCACCGCAGCATCGCAACCACGTCCTCGCTTTTCCTCAACGACATGCCTCCGTGTGCGCCGATTCCTTAAATGGCCAGTGGATACTGATTCTCCATGGTGTTCACCGGCCAGGTGTCTCAGAGAAGGCGAAACCTCGGCTGTTTTGTTCAGTAAATCCTGGACACACCTTTTTTAATGTCAGTCAAGGTAAGTTTGGCCTGTTCAAGTCTTTATCTTATCAGCCTCAAGTCTTTTATATAAAGAAAAGCTGGCAGAGAGCGCACAGATGAGGCAGAGGTGTTGCTTGTTTATTAGACCTGTAGCCTCACTGATCCCACAAGTGATCTTTTTTTTTTTATTTAATTGAATGTTTTGGTTGTTGATACCTTCAGATTTCTGCAAAAAGCTTGAGATATTCTAAAAACAAGTTGTCATGAAAAAACCCTTTAAAAACAACAATAACAACTGTAAATGCTTAGACTGATGCAGTTATACATTTTGCAGCATTATTTATTTTTAGAACTAAAACAATAATTTGAGCAAACATTTTTCCAGGGACAGTCTGCAATACATTGAAAATGTTTAATATTTCATAGACTCCATGCAATCAAGACTACTATTCACTGAATTCTCTTTTTTTCTCTTCATGGCACATTTTCTTTCGCATTACTTTGCAAATCACAGTTGAATGTGTTTTCCTCTCCAGTCTCTGGTGCTGTCCATGGTGCTGAACAGTATTCTGCACATAAAGTTGTTGAGGGCCTCTTATATTCTGCCTTGTGGACAAATTAATGACGCCACCTGATGCTGCCAAGAATGAGCATGAACAAAATGCAATGTTACATATTGACCTTTTAATCTTTTCTATTTTCTGATACATTCAATGTGCCCAGTCAAGCCAGTGGTGCAAACATCTGATCAGACAGACCATGATCTCACTGGAGTGACCGCCCCCCCTCTCCTCCTCTCCTCTCCTCTCCTCCTCTCCTCCTCTCCTCTCTTCTCCTCTCCTCCTCTCCTCTCCTCTCCTCTCCTCTCCTCTCCTCTCCTCATTTTCTTGTTGATGGGGAAATTTGCTGCCATATAAACCTTATTAGTGCGTCTCACAGCTGACGTTGACGTAGATGTTTGAGATCCAAGTGCTGCATGATGCTTTCACAGCAAATCATTTAAAGGGCAAAGTGACATTTGTTATTTTATATTTATATTCTGGGCAGACTGAGTTTGACTCCTGCCAGTGGTTGCTTGTAATTTTTCTCCAAATGTAAGCCCACTCTCCTGCTTCACCCATTGTAAGTGACTCCGCATAAAACTGCCATCTTAAAGTCTACAACATGATATAATTGGATGGCACTCACACACACACACATTGCCCCTGTATTATTAAAAGAAATAGACCTCCAATCTGCTGTCCCAAAATGGATCTTTTTGCCCAAGCTGCTAATGGCAGAATTCCTGCTAATGATGAGGTCACTCTTAAGACCTTGTAATAATGAAATGCCCTGGAGCTGCACAATGAGAGGCAGCTGGCTGTTGTTTTAAGTGAACTCTGATCCTCTGAACAAAGCATCAATAAGCCTGATCATTCATATCCAACCCCCTCCCTTCCCTTCTATTGATGTTAGCTTTTGGCAGTGGTGTCTAACCTCCAGCTCCTGTATACAGGTCTCATGTGGACTGGCGCTGTTATCAAAAGCACTTTTCAGGGTTACATGCTGTCGAGCATTTCTGTCCACAATTCTAGTGTTGCTAAAAATATCTAGTATCAGTATTTAACTATTAGAAATACAACATTATTAGTATAAAAGGCTGCAGTGATGATCAAATGTCTTAAGACAGATTTTTGTCCCAAAAAATTTGCACAGAAATAAATAAAAAAAAGCTCTTATGAATGCTTGCACATCCCCGTGGGGCATTTGTGCAGTGGAAAAATATTAAGACAGGTCATGTTTTGAGAAGATTTCCACTTCCACTGCTGAGAAATGGCTTTCATTCTAGAAATGAGAGAAGGCTTGGCCTCGCTCCCCACTGAGAATGGTTAGCGGCTGTAACAATTCAAATTCAGCCAGAACCGGGGGTCACAGCAGGCCTGTGGGCATTGGCCATGCTTGTTCTAACCAAAAACAGAAAATTGGTGATCTGGCATTGGGGAGTTCCACTATGAGTCCTCTGGCGCGGGCTGAATTCCAGTTGCTACATCATTATTTATTGGATAAATCTTTTTCCATTGCACTTTGTGGCTTAATTTGGTCGGTGGTTTAAGTGTAGGATATATTGAGAATATTTTCACCGCTTTACTCTGCTGCCTTTAAGCTCTGTTTAAGTTAAGATGGGGTGAAGTGAAGCTGCTCTCGTCAAAGCCACCAGACTCTATTGACAAAAACAGTAATTTTACCTTTCAGAACACAGAAGTTACTGTTGCCTCAATCATTTTTCATTTTGTGTGTGTGTGAATGTGTGACTTTTGTGATTCAAATAGTTTATTCCTAATATATGTTTGACCAACTAAACCCTTTGTTTCAACTGATATACCGTCATACCTCCAGGTCAGAGGTCATAACAAACTTGCTGCCGAAATGGGGAAACTTATTGATTTGGTTTCTCAGCATCCAATGCCATGCTTGTACAACAAGCATGGCAGTGACTACCTCAGCAAATTAAAACACAGATTTTCTGTATTCCCGTGCTGCATTTTTGCCTGCTGAGAAACTGCTTTTATTCTGGAAATGTGAGTGCGACTCTAAACACACTGAGTTACACATGATAAGATCCTCAGCAGCTTGAGTCTTTGAGTCTTTCTTGCTGGCTATTGTGGGGTCAGGATCTTTGGCAACCACAGGCAGGAGGTGAACAAGTTCTATGCTGCTGTTAAAAGAGCAATTAAAAAGGAAAACTCAGAAGAAATAGAAGGGGAGCGACGCATGAGGGCTTATAGTTATAGTTAAGTCCGTCCAGACACTTACATACATGCATACTTTCTTCCATACGTGCCCAGACACACAAATCACAGATAGGAGCACACACACGCAATCGGACGTCGGGTCTGGGCTGTGTGAGATCTAGTATTGTGGTTCACCATAGGGGGCATAGGGAGGGCATTTATAGTTCTTTTGTAGCAGCAGCTCACAATGACCTGAAAGTAACAGGGGGTGGCACAAATGGAAAGAAAGGGTGTGTGTGTATAGAAAATGAGATGGAGCGAAAAAGATGGGAAGAAAGAAGAGAGAGGGAGAAGATGAGGAGATGATCAGGGGATAAACAGGGGAGAAAGATATGGACCGAAGCAGGGAGGAAAAGAGAAGTGAAAAGATGAGGTCGAGGAGGTACAGGAGGTGTGAAGATCATGGGACGTGTTAGGGAGACAGGGAAGAAGAGATGGAAATGACGGAGGTCTGGAGGGAGCACAGGGAGAGGGACAGCGAGTGGGATGGGAGTGGGTCTGCAGTGTATTATTCAGTTAGGTGAAATGATCGGTTTATGCTTGACAACTGTGTGGTGAGGGCAGCCGCATACTGCGCCTGAGAGCCTCCTGTGAAGGCCAGAGGGAGAGAGACAGACATTGGGAGGGAGAGAGAGCGAGAGGGAGTGTAGAGAAGAGGTTTGGTAGCTGCGACTGTCGATATTCTATGAAGGAGAACAAAGAAAGAGGAAATGTTGCGGGTGGAGGGACAAACACCAGCAGGGAGAGAAAGACAGGGAAAAAAGAAAGCATAAACTGCAAGAGAAAAATGGCTGAAAGCAAAAATGACAAAACAACCTCATGTCAGACAAAATGTTGTCTGACATGAGGTTGTTCAGAGTTCTCAGTTTGTCTTATCTATGACTTGAAAAAAATACTCGGAGGCTTTTTATTAGCCAGGTTTACAGCAAATTTTAACCGAATGTTAAAAACAGAGAAAAAGAGAATGAATCTGTTTGTTTCTATTCAGTAAAATTATGCCATTTTTAAGAGTTGGTTCATTGAGATCAGCAGCAGATTGCACCAAGTCTCCAGGTGGAAAACTATTATAAGTTGCAGAAGAAGATGACGCATTTAAAAGAGTCCATTATGACGCCTCTGGTGGTGGCTGAAGTCCAGTCGCTACATCATTATTTATTGGATAAATAATTTTCCATTGCACTTTGTAGTTGAAACTGCTTGGTAGTTTAAGTGTCGACTATATTTAGAATATTCACTTCCAGATTCAATATACAATGTTCACTACTTTACTTTGCTCTGTTTAGGTTAAGGCGGGGGTGACGTGAAGCAGTTATCTCTGCTCTCTCAAAGCCACCAGAATCCATTAACAAAAACAGCAATTTTACCTTTCAGAACACAGGAGTTACTGTTTCCTCAATCACTGATGTTTTTTTGTGTTATTGTGTGACTTTTTGTGATTTAAATAGCTTTTTCGGTCTCATTTTGCATCTATTGATACACCAAATATTCCACCTCAGCCTAATGTAAAAACTTTAGTGCTGTATTAAAAAGACTTCCACAGCATTCCAGTCTGGTGTATGGAAACGCGCTTATTGGCCTGCTTGAAGTATGAGTATTATGAATACGTTATAAATCCAATCTTGTCTTCAGACATACCCCTCTCTTTCTCTCTCTCTCTGTGGCTCTCTCTGTCTTCCTGGAAATGTGAGTCACTGTGAATGCCACTGGCAGTCAAGGCTGTTGACTCATGTACACTCACCCACAGGCTCTGCTATTGTTTCATGCTGAACGTGATTGTGACCAAAGGTGTGTATGTGTGCGAGACCACAGGGGTGTTTGTGTATCTGTACACGACAGATTGCATGCAAGGAACCGTAAAAATGGGAGATCAAAGAAAAAAATACAGGGGTCGACAATATAGTATAAACAGCTCACAAAGAGGGAATTTTCTTTCACTGTTTTTACTAAATAACAACATGCAGCTGCTCAGGTGAGTCACATTAACTTGAGTGGCAATTTTACAGCTGTAAAATGAGAAAAACTATAGCTGTCATATTTTAACAGACTGTCTAAATGAATAAAATGCATAAACTCTTCAGAACATTAACAACTACAAAACAGTTTAATGAGGCATGGGGCACAGTCTCAACAATTATGACAGGTGCCAAAAGATGTTTGCAAAGAGGAACAGCAATCATAGGTTGGCAAACATCCAGCGGAATAGACAAACACTTAACAGACTGAGATCTTAAAGGGATGGTTCTGATTTCTGAATTGGGGTTGTATGAGGTAGATAGTGGGTTAAGTGTATGCTATATTTAAAATATTTTCACCACTTTATCCTGCTGTCTGACAGCTCTCTTTAAGTTTAGGTGGAGGGGAACTGAAGCTGTTATGTATGCGCTCATCAAAGCCACCAGACTCCATTTTGGATTTTGCCTAAAAGAACACAAGACTTACTGATCTACCTCTACCTCAATCAATTATTTTGTTTGTGTTATTGTGTAACTTTCCTAAATTAAATAGTTAGTTTGAATTCACCAAAGTCAAAGAATAAGACTAACAACCTAAACAATTGAGGCAGCAGTAGACAGCAACTCCTCAGTTCTGCAAGGTAAAATAACTGTTTTTGTCAAAGGAGTCTGGTGGCTTTGAGGAGAGTATAGATTTTCTGAAGTTCTCCAGAAATTCTTTGGGTGGATCCTTTTTTAAGGATGTATGTTGCTGTCCTCATCCACAGCAGTACATTGCAGTACTACCTGCTTCTCCAAACTGGGGGCATGCTGATCACTATCTACTGGAGGTAATACACTGACTATGGATAAGGACCTCATACAAACCTACTTTAAAAAAAAATCTGAACTATCCCTTTAACAAAAAACTAGATCACTGTTTCGTTCAAGAGACCTGTCTGAAATGACTTCAACAGTATAAAATGTGTAACACCTGGACAATGAATGATAATAAAATGCAGATTGCACATTTGTCTGACACATTTACCTGCTCAGCCAATCAGGATGCTCCCATTCAACCCTAATGAGCATGCCCCTCTAAAAGAGCAGCAGCTGCCCTTTTCCTTATTCACTTTGACAGCAGCAGATGACAACATGGGCAATGTTGGCTTCATCAGGACTTCTAGGTTCCTCCTGGCTCTGCTTGGTAGCCTGAAACAAACAATAAATATTTACCGGTCTACTCTATATGATGATTGCCTCACTTGTAGGGTATGACATGATAATGTTTGCTGCCAAGAGAAAAGAAAGGACTGGAGCACACTGATTAATTTGCAGCCTTTAATTGTGTAAACAGACTAATGTTTCTGTCTTTATCAGAGTCAAAGAGAACAAAGAGCCAAACATATAGACTTAGCCTACTACAGGTGTGGAATTCTTATTGGATAATTGGTTGAACAGGATTTCACCTATATTGGATGGTGAATCCATAAGTGGGAGGTGTAATTTCAGTGCCCTTATACCCATACATTTATACATTTACATCAGGAGCAAAAAGAACATAGATTTCTCTTAAATGTACAAATCAGAAAAGTACTGCTTCCATAAAGTACAACTTAAACATGCCAAATTCTGTTCTTCATTTAAGCCAAAAGGCACAACTGTGGTAACCCAATATGCCACTCTGTGGAGCAGTGAGTTGATCATCACTGCCTCTGGGAAAGGGTGAGATTTTTCTGTTCCCAATAACTTGTACAGAGCCATGGTGGGCCTGTGCATAATTTCAAGCAGTAACGTAGCCCATGTTTTGATCATGTATTGCTTTTTTCTCTCTACCCTTGATCTGAGAGGCACCTGATTTAGGTGTATGATACTGGGAAATGCAACCCTTCTTTAATGGTATGATCATACCTGGTGAGGAAAAGTTAAAGTTGCTGTTTCTGGACAGAAAATAAGCCCTTGCTGTTAGAATTGAAATGGCTTTTTCCTCTGAAAGCCGATTCTATGTGACATCTATTGTCCTTTTCTACATTTGCCTGACATGAGGCACAGTCAGCAGGCAAAATAGTGGTGATATAATGAAATTCAATAGTGTCTGTGTGCACATACATGTAGTTGCAGCCATGATTTTACACCTGGATCCAGAAGAGAACAGAACGTGTAGCATCTGTATTTTTTATCGCTTGTTTAGACGCTTCCATTCATGTGACTGCATGTACACGATGTGTCCTTACAGTATCACATCTAATCCAGGTGCTTTCACTCCGTGTGCTCAGGTGCAACAATGGATACACACACACACACACACACACACACACACACACACATCTGCAGCTAATCCCTGTTGACAAGCAGCAGTCTCCCCGTCACACAACATCCCAATTATAGATGATTGTACGCCGCACAGCATGTGAGGATGTGTATGTATTCAGAATGTGTTTGTTACGTCAGGGATTATTGTGCACTCCTCTGAATGCATGACAGGTGATAGTTGCTGGTTAGGCTGTAGTTCACTCTGTGAATAAAATGTGCTGTTGGATTAGGAATTTAGATTTTCCCATGGCATCCTATAATACTGTGCAAGAAAGATAATGGAATATTTAACTCTATTCAAAATGATTTCTTTCTCCTGATTTATAATTTCTGAAAATGTAAACATAAACTGGTGCTGTTTATCTTTTTGTGCAAGGTAGAGGAATTTGAATGAGTCATCTTTTACATTTCTGCCTCTGTGACCTGAGTCCCCACCTGCCGATTATTTCTTTTTTATATGCAATAAAGTGTTTAAGTGTTTGACCTTAACATCACCAGTTGCAAAGATCTATCTGTGCTGTATATATAAAATGTAATTATAATTCTGAACTTGGAATACATTAAATATACAGATAGCTCGACAACAAATACTGTCTAACAAAACTACTGGCAGTAGCAGTTAGCTTAGCTTAGCACAAAGACTGGAAACGGCTCTAAATGGCTTGCAGATAGTATTATTTCCCAGTCCAATCTCTGTGGTAAGATAAGCTAACTGGCTACAGGGGTATCTTTATGATTACCTTAGTAGTATGCAAATAATCTTTCTTTTAAGTTCAGTGAAGACTTATGATGTGACAGTATGTTACTTCCTTTACTATCAGTAGTTATTTGGACAGATAACTGTTTTGGAAGCTCTTTAAAAGCTTGCTTTTTGAGGAAAAGACTGTGTATTAGAGAGAGTATGCTCCTGCTCACCGGTGTTTGGTTGAATATGGACCACAACACCCCCAGAAGGCACCTCAGTATGTTCGCTGCCCCAGAAACTTCCAACCTCACACCTGCTCGCCACATTAATGATCAGTTACACTAACCTGACACAAAACTTCACACCTACCCCACTTCACCATTTTTATTCCTTTCCAAGCTCCTTTTAATTCTGTAAATCTGAGCTTTCTGGCATTAAACAGCCTGCTCAGTGTTTGTGATTTGTGGTGTCAAAGAACCTACAGAAGTGTAAGTGTGTTTATTGACCTAAAAAACACCCTCTTGTTGTCGGTAACACTTTATCACCTGATATTTCTGTATTGAATCCAAGTCTATCTCTTTTATCACAAACTGTAGCACAGATGCATTCCCACATACCTGTTCTTTCTTGCTCTCTCTGACACACGTGGTCCCTTGGCGTGCCTGTTCTGCAGCTGTTTTGTCACCTGTCAGGGCTGACACCAGTAAGGAAGGCCATCTCAGGCGCGCTCTACCGTTACTAAATCATTTTGACGGACACCACATCCCGTCGTTCAACCCCACTCTGCTCACTGCTCGCTGATGTGAACAAACGGGCCCCCGCCATGAGGACGTGTGACCTTTTAGGAGTCAGAGTGGCACTAGCTTAGCGTTATTGTCTGATGACGTTCTGCACGGTTGATTACATGATTAATGGATCATTTAGCAATTGCGAGGTATATGCATGGTTATGTAGTCGAATAGTTTAGCTTTTAAACTCTTCTTGGAAATTTTTATTATCAATCATAACTTAGAAAAGACTTCTGTAATGACTCATCTGTTATTGGAAGAGAAAGTATTCATGCAAAATGATTGACAGCAAAAATTGGCGCAAATTACAGTAATTTTTACAGGGCAGTAAATGACTTCAGTCAAAGAGACAGTAACACTTCAAACCTTGATAATCTATATTTCATTAGAATAATAAACTGCGGGTTAGGATTTCTTTCAAAAAAATTGATGCACACATGTAGGGTACATTATAGGCAATCTATACATAACTTACATTCAGAGATTTAATTATCAAAGAACTTGTAAAATGTATATGTATTTAAAACTATTAAATCTAACAATAACTAATAGATTTTGGTCACTGTGTGCCTTAAAATAATTAAATCATTGAAATTAAAGCCTGTTTAGAAAATATGCCACATAGGTGCCACCTAGTGGATGACAGATTAAACATTATAAAGTTCTCTTTAGGGAGCTCTACTAGAGAAAACATGAAGTGCCTTCTTAAATGGCCTTAAGGTAGACGTAAAGCGGTGCCATATAGGCCGGCCTACATGCTACAAAACTTTCTGTGCACTGCTGTCCTACGGCATAAAGCTGGTGCTCTTTTTAATTCCTTGCCCCCACCCGTCAAGAGTTCACCAGTGGTCCACATGTACGTCGATATTTTTTGTAAGCTTTTCAACTAAATGTGACTTTTACTCCTTCTTCTTTTTGTTCTTTTTTTTACATTAGAGCTTTTGTAAAACTCTTTCTTGTGAGGTGTCGCAGATGAGATGACATTTCATGCATTGGCAGACGTGTACAAAAATAGTGCTGGTTCTAACCTTGCTAACAGGACTTTTTACATGTTAACATATAAATGTACAGTTACTCTTTCACTATATTATTCTGAGATGCTGCATAGCATCCATGTAGGTTTCCAGTAACAGTTTTTTTCTGGCTTCTGATTGGCCTACGTCTTCTTCTTTGTATGACTGGCCAACATGGTTTTACGTTTAGTATTATAGTGCCACCTGTTGGTTTTGGATGCTCTTAACATAATGTGTTTTTGCGCTTGCATTTGAATGGAGATGTAAGGTAAAGGAAAATTTCTTTTGAGAACAAAAGACGAAAAACCCTGTTTTACGTGTATGTGTTTAGAGTCTGTTAAAACAGCACCAGTCTGGACTAAGTATTCTGGAGACCTAGGGACATATTTGACTGGAGTCACGGAGACATTTGCCTGGATGATACTTGTTATCTCTGAAAAAAACGCTCTCTGCTCTATTTGATTTTATCTCTTGTTCTCTTACATGCAGGCTAAAGAATATAATACAGTAACATATCCAAGAAACCTGTTGAAAGTCTGTTGCTGTCTACATGCCAGATATTCCACTTATTACCCATTCACAGCACAAGTAGTTCATTGAAATGCATGATTTCTGATCAGACAAGAGATTGATCTTGCATAAGAAGCAGTGATTTAATAGACAGATCCCACATTTTGCAATGAAAGGAGCACGAGGCTGCTGTAGAATCATATCTGATCATTCTTTATGATCAGTCGTACTGTATGTGGACAAATTCACACATATACACCCTTCCTTCGTTCTCTCTTCCTCTCCAGCATTCTCCGTCAGTTGCTTGTAAATTAAGGGTATTTACATTGACTGTTGCCAGAGGGTGTGTGTGTGTGTGTGTGTGTTTGTGTGTGTGTGTGTGTGTGTGTTTGCGCATGATGTGTGCAGATGAGAAAGACAACTAAGAGGAGGGTTGTCCAAAGTAAACTTGCTTTTGGCTGGAAGCCCATTATACAATTCCCCCTCCTCCTCACTTTCACTTTCAACTTGACTCACCCAACTCTTTTCTCGTATCTGTCATATCATATTGCATTGATCAAGTCACATATTAGAAGAGGTGAGGGCCATAGATTGCTTTCTTTCTGTATTCTATCCATCACTTTTAATGCATTCAAGATTATCACTATTAAAACCAGCAGCATGCTCACACTGGACATGTTCATCATCATCATCAAAATAAGCATCATCATCTCAGCCACTGTCATCATCACATTCATCAGCAGCTTTACTGCATCATCAGCATCACTGTGTTTTCATCATTACCTTGTTTTGAAAAAAGAATTTTCTCTCCTCAAAAAATCTAATTCTCTCTTTGCTACTTTGTCAACGTGAGCTGGTGTAGTTACCAGACGTGCTCTACCTGCCCGATAAGCTCTGGGTCCTTTGTTTACAGGTGATGTAACACATTATAATTGGCTGTGTTGAAGCTCATGCAGTGTTCTGTCTAGGTCTGCCCTATTGTGCTGTATTAGGCTACTATTACTGTGATGTAATTGGCTAACTAGCTAGCTAACATGCCATTGTAAAGATTATTTTTGAGGCCATTTTGATGCTTTATTAGATGGTGACAGAGATAATGGAAGGGGAGACAGAGGGGAATACATGCAGCAAAGAGACCTTGTGCTGGATTCAAACCCAGGTCTACTGCGACAAGGTCTCAACCTTAGTGGTAGATGTCCTACCAGTGATCCACCGGAACGCCCCTAACAAAACATTCTAGATAAGCACTTTGCTATTGTCAGATGAATGACAGCTAATTTTCAGTAACCACTGCAGCATTAAAGCTTGAAGGAATTATGGCCATATATTAGCCAAGTATAGTACAAATAGCGTAAATGAGTATAATCAACAACAAAGTCATCCTTGCTAACAAGCAAGCTAGCTAACTGGCCAGTCACTAATACTGTGAGGCATCCCAGTAAGACTAAGCTGAGCATTATGAGTCCCAACAAATAACTGTAAAATACAAAATGTTGTGGTATTCAACATTCACTTGTAAATTCTCATAGTTTTCACCACAAGTCGCTGCTGACTTGTACACATCTGAAGAATAAACAAAAACAACACTTGATGATAGGTGTAGCTTACTGGCCTGCAGCTGATGTCTCAGACAGCATGGCCTGCCAGAGTCTGACAGAGAAACAACAGAAGTGGAAAGGCTTCCCTGGAGACACCGGTTTGAAACACCTTACATTCCTCTTGAGCTACTATATGTAAAGAATGAACGAAAGCAGTGGGTGCTGAGAGGGACTTCATGGTGCATTCAGGTGCACATTGTAAACTCAAGCTGTTTTATAGAACCTTCCTGCCATTTCATTTTTCTTTTTTGTTGCTGAACGATTTATGACCAATTGACTTGTGAAATAGCTGTAAATGGACTTTCCAAAATACAGTGTGCATCATCTGTAAATGCAGAACCCCCGGAGCCGATCTGGCAGGCCATCTGGGCACCAGAGCGCATCTGGTACACCAGTTTTTATTGACAAGAGAAGCGAAGAAAACAGTATAATGAACTATTAGTCATGTTTTATATGTGATGCAAACATTTTTTGTCTTTCTCTTATGAAAACCTGTACATTGTGGCCCTTCTCTGCATCATAGAGCAGAGGACACACACACCCACACACACACATACTCTGAGAGCTGCAGGGCTGTAAATGTCAGCCCTCACTCTGTCTATTTGTTGATAGATTGATTGATCGTGGACTCACTGTGTGTTTATGGGTGTGTGTGTGTGTGTGTGTGTGTGTGTGTGTGTGTGTGTGTCCATGTGCGTGAATTACAGCTGCCAGAAGTTGTCAAAGAAGTACAGGCACACACACATACGGCCGCTCAATACTTGTGACTGATTTTAGTGTTTTAGAGTTCACGCCTCTCAATCTATCAATCTAAATGTCCACTAGGTACTTGTTTTGTATATTGGGTACATTTCGGCACTTTTTTCACTCCTCCTGTGTGTATTAAGACGGATGCCCCCATGCAGCTATAAATCACAGTGCAAGTATTTGGTGATTAACACCTTGTCAGATCACACATGCAGCCAGTTCAGGAAACACCGTCATTCCTTTCGTGACATTTGAATCCTGCTCCTTCATCCTAAGTGTCACTGACATGTTACAACACATTAGTCCGGGATCATAATGATGTGAGGTAGGAGTTATGAAATATGAGTAATTGCTGTGGTCATACTACATGACATATAACATCAGCTGGAGATGACATTGATGGATTGTACGTGTGCGTGTGTGTATTTGCTGACATTTTGAGGCCATAGAAAAAAAGGATGTGATGTTGCGTTAGACAAGTGACAGCACATACTTAGGACACACTGAATCATTGTATAAAGTTAAGTGATAAAATGTCCACAGAGATCTTTTTTCTTGTGTGAGAGAGACTAGCTTATGTTTTGGTCTAGTGCTTGGTAATAATTAGCTCAGGATTTCAGGAATTTAGCCAGTCAAGAAAGAGAGGCTATAAGGATGGCCAAATATAGTTATTTGTGTTAACTTTTTTCTTTTTTGAGAATCTGGGTTATTTATGAAATCTTTTCAGTCTCTGGAGTAGGCTTCAGCCATACCCTGTATGAAGGAAATGGACTTAGCCACCATGATGTCACATGCCACTCGGCACACTCAGCAGAATAATTGTTTGCATTGTACGCTACTGCAAAACACAGATACATAGAATCTTAATGGTTCTATACCACCAATATGTATGATCTCAAAGTTTCTAAATTGTTGCAATTCGTTCTTATTCCTGGTGGTAATATCATACTTGCACCCCGGTGCATGTGGTTTACACAATAAATTCACAGTCAATTCAAACAAAAACTTCTTCAGTAATTTTAGTCAACAAAAGTAGTGGTTATGGTTCGGAAAAAAGACCCATCCAACCTTCCTGACCTCCTACTCTTAAACAAATACTCAATACTATTTCAACAGTATGGTGTTAAAGCTAAACAGTACAGAAAACATTTTAAGTCAATGCATCCATTGTTTCAGAAACACACAATGCCAATTTTTTCCTTCTTGTGACTAGGAGCTACACCGTGCAAAGTCGCCGCTAGTAAGTAAGTTAGCCATAATTCAAGGTAAACCAAAAACAAGCCTCTATCTCTGGACACGACTTTTCAGTTACAAGGTAGCCATTCCCTGCTTTATCATCCATTTTACTCTAAACAGGACCATAACTTACAAAATGAACCTCATGCTGCATTGAAGAGTCTTTAAACTATTGATTGAGACCATAAACTCTTGTTAAATCCAGTGAGAATTTGGGTCATTTTCTCATAGACATCTATACATTCGGACTTATTTTTTTAACCCATGGAGTCGCCCCATGCTGTTTATTAGAGAAAAATGCTGTTTTAAGGAACTTCGACACTGACTTCACCTTTCAGACCCACAGGCTACATTCACTCTTCTCGTCTTTTATTCAGTCTATGTCTGGAGCACACAGTATATATTTCTTCATACAGTGGAATATTGTTATACACATTGGAATAATTTTATTTTTCAGACACAATCCTTACTTGTGGTTCAATTTTCATTGTGATATCTTAGTAGGAGGTTGATTAATGAGGTTTTGAGAAGATATACACTTTATCTGTGAAGAATAAATCACATTGTCACAATCAATTCATTGAAAGAGGTAAAAAATATTTTATTCCAACTTTATGGGCGACCGTGTACATTAAATGTCTGAAAGCACTCAACTGCTGGACCATTCTGGAAATGTATATCTGTGCATGGGTTTAATTAAATATTTGGATAGATTTTGTAGTCAATTGCTTGTTGAGAAAGCGCCTTTGAAACAGTCCGTATCTTTTCCACAGTGAATAGCTTGTCTTTCTCCAGCATCAGGTAAAAGCATAATACGACATCACACAGCCGAATTGTGCGACTGTCTGCTTTGTTTTGGTTCTCCTCGCTTCATCTATCACTCTCTTTCTCCCACTCTACCTGTCTGATCTCTCTCTCTAATGCCAGCCGTGTATTCTTCTAAGGACCAGAGAGCGGGGGCTGACAGACATATGGAGCTATTGTGCTTGTTGATGGTGATGATGCCGTGGTTCCTTTGAGCACCTCCCCGTCGTCCTGATTCATTACCCCTGGCCACTCATAAAGCTACCGAACACAAACACACAAGCATAAATAAGTGCTTCACAAACAAACGCACAGAGATGAACTGAAATATGCAGGCGTGCATGGATGGAACAGCACTTATAGACGCATGAAAACCACACACTAAATGCAACATAAACAATAAACAATCACTGATGCAGAAATACTTTAATTAATTCAGACACATTCACACCTGCAGAAATACATAAACATACATCCTCTTTTTCACACACACTCGAACTCTCTCCGTGCAAGATGTGCTGACACATTGAAGGCACTCTGTCCTCCTTCCCCCCAAGGATTCTGGTAATTAGATTCCTACAGGCCAAGTCTCTCAATTTCACTGCATTTAATTGGAAACACACACACATACATACAGACACACACACACACACACAGAAGGATCCACAGGTCCACGCTTGTTGATCACAAGCCGGTACTGTGCCGCTCTAGTAATTAATTTCTACGCTGGCCCCCCTCACACGCCTCATTTACCAATCAATCCCTTCTTTGTTTTATGAATTCTATTAAGTCAGCCCCTGTTCTGCCAGGACGAGATGTAGGGAAAGACGGAGAGTTTCAGGGATGCATCCTTGTTGCACGACAGAGTCGAGACGCATATTAAGTGTTCATGGATGGGTGGGCAGCACGGAGGTGAGCGTGTCGAAATGTCTGCATGTGGGTGCAGACCCTGAGGTATGAGGGCAGACACATAGGGAGAAAAAAAAAGACGAGCACATCAAAATCCACATGCTGTTCTGTGAGTAGCATGACACTGATTGACACTGACATCTCAGCCCTGGGCTTTCTTCAGGGTTAAAAGCTCTGGTGCACCTGAATCCAGAGAGGTATTTTGGCGAAATTACAGCAGTTGATCGTGTGCATGTGTTCAATATATGGAGTGTGATGAAGGCATGGAGCAAGTAATCATGGCAGCAGAGTGTGTGCTTAAAGCATGGAGTGTCAGTGGACTCAGACCCACTCCTACAGCTCATTAAAATATACTCTCATCCTGTGGACTTCAGTGGTCCTCTGCTGCTGGGAACTTGGGGCTTCTGTACATATAATGTTTTCTCTGGCAGGGTCCTGGGGAGCGCTATATTCCCGCGCTTCATCAAAAAAGTGCTGCATGTGGGTTTAGTTTCTATGACGACAAATATCTAGACATCATATCACAACTACCGCCTTTGTATGATTGACTAGCATTGCCCCTTTGCTTTTTGATATTTTATGAATGTCTATTTGTTTGACATTGATTTTCACCATGAGCTTGCCCTCTTACTTGTTTATTAAAGTCACAAAAACAGAATTTTACCTCTTATGATACCACTGCAAAAAAGACAAAAAGTCTTACTCTCACATATTTTTTTTTTTTTTTTTTCGATCAACAGCCTGCAAACACTGCTGGTCACTGAACAACTTTTTTTCTTTTTTTTTTCAATACGATGATTATTTTTTTCTGGAAAAGAGTGTTGAATACCTCCAAATGTGGCCACATAAAAAAAGGTGATCGCTTGTCAAACCCCCCCACTAAATCTAAGTGAGAATTTTTTTGTGTGAGTTGTCATGATCATTTTTTTCATATCAGCCGATACTGGTATATATATATATATATATATTGATATAAACCAAATCAATATTTTGGACAAGCTGTAAAGATATCACTAGGTTAATTTTGATTTCCGTCAGAAGCTGAACAGTAAAAGTGTACTGTAGAACACAACTGAATTTCAAATAAATACAATTGGCATATATAACAAACTTAAATTTTAACTCTTACTTAGTCAGAAGCTTCAAGTGTAACAGGAGAACACAAACAAAATGGACAACTCAATTATTAAATAATATCGGTAATAAAATAAAATAATAAAGTCTCAATGCTGACCAGTCAAAAGCCTTCAAGTTTTTACAGAAGAGCACATTAAATTTAAATGTAAATCTAAAACTAAGTTTTAAGAACACAAACTAAATTATTTGGTCAGTTCCAAATAAAAAAGTAGGTATAAGTACTGTTTTGGGAAACAAATTTATGGGCAAAAAAGGCAAAAATAAAAGAGAGGAACATGAAATCCATTAGTGCAGGTAGCACACTGGCTGCTTTGGTGGGGCCCACCAGCACATACTTGAGCCTGGGACTGTAAAGTCTTGCATTGTGCTGTATAGGATAGCACTGCTTTAGATGCTATGAAAGAGTAGTTGTT